>NW_017671756.1:3893-24991 GCF_001879085.1 Nicotiana attenuata
AAAACAGTAAACTTCTTCAAAATAAATTCTGAAAACGGTATAGGAACAAATCGAGCCCACTGAATACACAGTGTGTCCTTAAGGAAATTATTCCCCTCAAGTACCCGAGGTTCTGGAATATATCCTCCCAGGATAGAACGATTTAACTCACCGGAGTGTTGGTACCAAGAACGCCGATGAACAGCGAACCACTCGAAGGCTGCAAAACACACTGGAATTTTTGTGCAGAAGAAGAAGAAGATTCAGAAAATTTCGTTTGTAAATATTCTGGGATTTGAAGGTATATTTATAGCCAACTTGGTGCTGTTTCTGAAGAGGTTTGCAACCTTTCAGAACAGCCATAGCTGTTGGAACAGGTGTGACACTGTTTCAGAACAGCCATGGCTGTTCAAAATATTGCGGGAAATATAAAACGGATTTAAAATAATCCGGGAAAGAAAAACGGGACGGACCGAACCGGGTCGCGGGTCATGGGTTATTTCGGATTGAATTTAATTTAATTAATTTAATAAATTAATTAAATATTTAAAAAGAATTTTGTCCAAAAAGATTAGTCAATCCGGATCCTGAGCCGAGCCGAGCCGAGCGAGCGACGACGACGACGGCGCGAGGCTTGCCTTCTTCTTAGCTCTTTAAGAGCTAAAAGATGAGCTTCTCTTTATATACACAAAGATTTTCTTTCCTTCTACCAATGAGGGACAAAGTGCATTAGTGAACTCATTCAAAATTTCACTTCCCTCCATTTCTTTTCCCACCATTTTCCATTCACACTTCTTTTACTATTAAACAATAAAATCCAACACTCACCACCCAACTTGAGGGGGAGTGTAGAAATTAGTCATAGCAATAGATGTGGTACATAGGCAATTGTAGTTGTACAGTGATAGTTGTACAATTGTAGTTGTACCGTGATAGTATTATATATAGTTGAGGGGTACAAATGTAATAACTAACTACTTCATTTCTTCAATATACATAGTGGTTCTTTCTCTCTCTATCTGCGATTGCTCTCCTCTCCTTGTACTCTCTTTCAATATATTCTATGAACAATGTGATAATAATAATAACAAAAGGGAAACACTTGTAAATACATCCCAATTGTGCATTGCTAATGTAGTTAGAAACTTGAACAAATTATGAAGTCATCTATTTTATAGTTTAGATATATCGACTAAGCTATAGTCTGTTATTTGAAGGGGAGTCTTTGACAACAGTAGAGTTGTCTCCGTGTGACATATAGATCACAAGTTCGAGCCATGAAAACAATTATTAATGTGTGTATTAGGGTAAGTTGTCTACATCACACCTTTTAGGGTACGGTCTTTCTCCCGTCCCTGCATGAAGGCGGGATGCCTTGTGCACCGGACTGCCATTTTTTTTTAATAGTTTGTTATTTCACTTGCATTCATTGTACAAGTCTGAATTATGAAAAAAACTAAATATCCAACCAGAAAACATAAAGGTATGAACGGAGCGCCTCAATACTTTTTTGAAAACTCTTACATTACCCAAGATGTACAAATGTGAAATGTATTTCTCTAAGACGAACAAGACTACTAACATTTCAAAGAAGGGAAGAATGATCCAAGATAGCTTCAATAAGATTAGAGGCTGATTCGTGAACCTCACCTAAGAATTTGAATTGAAGTAGTACATGAATTTAAGGTCTTCTTACTTTGAGCCAATTTTTAGCATTCATATTCAAGAGCAACAGATATCCATATCCACTTTGTATATGGATAAAATGCAATAAATTAATAAAACTCTTTAAACTTGAATTTTTGCGATTTATTTACAACCTTTGCAATTAGTATGCAACAATAATAATTATGTCTCAAGCTCAAACAAGTTTTATAATATTCGTGCATTGCTTTGCTTGTATTAAACTGGATTTAATTAATGGCAAGTTGGCAACCTATCCTTCACATTGGGTTTAAATTCGACCAAAGGACAGTTTGTTTGGATGGTGGTTAATTACGCATTATATCGTATCGTATTGTTACTTTAAACATAGTATTTGTCTGATTGTTATTTTAATTTTATTATATCGTATCGTTAAATTCGTTATTATGTAACAATTAAAAAATCCCTTTTATGTAACAACTGATTTGGTATATTTATGTCATTACTTTGTCTTATTTTCTCATCTTGTCCTTACTATAATCCTATGTTACTCTTTATCCTACCTTTTAATAATTGCTCTACCTCATACTCTTTTTTTTCTTTCAATATTGTCGAAAACGATACAATCTATATAAATATTATATAGATTAAATAATACAATACAACACGATACGATAGATTAAGAAACAATATGGAACAACCATCCAAACTTACACAATCTTCGTATCCCCATTATTCACGGGTCACTCCACCAACTCTTAAGTATGGAATAGGAAAAAACAAAAAGGGTGGCAGCAAGATGGACGATGATTCAACAGTTATTAGTAAGACGAGAAAAAGCTTAGTCGAGTTTAGTCAATAACTTTTAAGTTCTCAATAAATATTGCTAATAACATTGTTATCCTGTAACAATAATCAAGGTTATTGGAGAGAAAATTTTCACACATTGTAGTTTCTTTGTTAATTTGTAAAGGCTCTATCCAATTAGCTTTAGTTATTTATAAAAGAGAATTTTACACCCCAACGAAATAGGACCCCTAATAAGGAGAATGTTCATGGTTTCATTAAGAGAAATTTTCATAAAGCACTATCTTTTAGTTGTAATTAGCCATCTATAGATAATATTTGCTATATTACGGATTATAGATACCTTTTATGTGGTTATAAGATGTATTTGATGTATTTAAGCTATTGTATTCATGAATACATTAGCAAAAATAGGCGTGAATCGGGGAAGTCCAGCTAATCAGTTGTTGTATTCGAGTGTATTCGACTGTATTCATGGAAAGAAACATGGGATTACAGCTGGACAAATTATTGTATTCGACTGTATTCACGGCGTGAAATAGGGGATTACACTATTTTTAAAACGGAAAGTGAATCAATTAACATAATAGACTCCTAATATAACTCAACAAACTCAATTATAACACACAAATTTTGTATTTTCAGTTATAAAAAAGATTCTCAACCGAAAAATACCCCAAAAATATAGCAATCTTCAGAGAAATTATATAATACATCTGAATACATAAATTATATTAATTAAAAAAAAATTTATGAATACATTCATGGCATATAGCGAGACTGTGAATACAATGAAATACATAGAATACAGCGGGATACATTGAAATACAATGAGAAAAAAAAGACAGTGAATACAATGAAATACATGGAATACAACGAGATACATTGAATTACAATGAAAAAAAAAGATAGTGAATACAATGAAATACATAGAAATACAGCGAGATACATTGAAATGCTCTACACAAAAGAGCAAAATCATAACAAATCTTATTGAACGTTGTAGCTAATTGTCAATACATTATTGACCCAACAATTTCAGAAAGCATCAGAAGAATTAGCCAATCTAGTATATCCAAGCTCTATTGCCAAAGCTATATCAACGTTAATTGTTAGAACACTATATTGACCCTATTTTTTCACAAAAAAATTAAAAAAATCATAAGAATTAGCCTATGTAGTATGCCCATGTTCCGGGGCCAACAGTGAGAAGATATCACACTGGTACTCATCTTGCATCAACAAATCAAATTCAAAATCAACATCAACAGGATTATTTTTGTTCCCAAATAGCCCATTGGAGCAAGGCTGTTCAATTGGACCAAGTTCAAGTCGTTGCAGTCGTCGGATGCGGGAGCCGGAGCAATTTCTGAAGTGGGCTTTGCACAAATCCGGTGGAAGGAGGAGGAGATCGGAAATTTTAATGAGATGGGGGAAGAGAATGGGATGTATCAAAGTAGAGAGAGAAAGAAAAAGTGTAACTGATTAGCGTATTTAGTGGCTTAGGGCTAGGAGGTAACCAAAATTAAATATTTTGCTATAAACCTTAAAAGGTATCTATAGAATATAATTTTTTTTAATGATATTTATTTAAAATAAATAAGGTGTTAACCTTTGCTATAGGAGGTAAAAATTCCTTTCATTAATAATTTTTGTCAGGTGAAGTACGCAAATAGTACTCGCTTGCCCCAACGGCAAAACTTCAAGTTTAACAAGTGTTGTCATTGCTTGTGCCATGGGCAACACTTTTAACTTTTGACTTTGCAGTTCTACCCATGGGACAAGCGGGATTAAAAATTAAAGACCACTCCAAAAAGTGCCACATTTCTGCAATTTATTTTAGAAAATGGCATGGTATGACAACGCATAAGGAGAATTGACAATTTTTTTGACCTTATATTAGGTTTGCAATACAAGCCCCAAAAAATTGGCACCCAATAACCAAAGTTATTTTCCTTAAAAATAGCAATTAAAACCGCTATCTGTCTCTTGTCTCCATTTCTTCGTTGTGCATCATGTAAGGCAACCGTTTTCCCACTACTTCATTCCGCATCTTCTTCCATAGATGGTGCGTTATTCTCTTTAGTTTTCTTTATTAAAGAATCTCTCTTCTCTTCTCTCTTCTAATTGGTTGCAACCATCCTCTTAAAAATTATGTTTTATTTCCTTTTAAAAGTACCTAAAATTTTCCAAAATCTCTTTATATTCCTTTTCTGATTTTTTATTTTATTTTTCACTGTAGCAATGTATATAAGTTTAGAGCAATTCCTAAGATATAAAAATAATAAATATAATTGTGGGAGTAAATAAATTTTTGATATACATTTTGATATACAAAGATGGAAAATAATTTTTTGATATACACAAAGAAGGAAAATAAATTAATGATGTATATATTCGGTATACACATTATTTGACATGTTATACACTATGATATACAAATAATATAATTTTTTTTTATTATGATATACATTAGCATAGAGAAAAAAAAATTTTGAATAACTATATTTATAAATTCATAGTTTAGATATACAAAGAAGGAAAATAAAATTTAATATTCATTTTGATATACACAAAGAGCGACAATAAAATTGTGATATACATTTCGCAAATAATCACCAATATGTATTTTGGCTATTATATATCAGTGTGTATATCACACAAGATTTTTATTGATATACATAGACATATATATCACATTGCATGTCAGTGTTATCACACAATATTTTCATTGATAGACATGTATATAAATATGCATGATAATAAACAGATATACAGACTGATATACATTGATATATCAGTTGATATACATTGAGATCTGTATAGTCACCCAAATTCATTCCTCTTTCGATTCAAAACAGAATATTTCTTTTCTAGACAAATTTTTTGTGCAAACTTGTAGAAAGTTTGCTTGATTTCATCCATTAATACTAAGTGAAAATGAAAAAAAAACTTGTGCCAACTTCGAAAACGGACGACGAGATTCAGTTTCATGGTTGATTCATTCTTTTGGGCATTTATTTATGCCAATTGCTCTAAATTTTGGTATGAAGAGAGACCGAGGAGATATGGAGGAGAGAGAGAGAGAGAGAGAGAGAGAGAGAGAGAGAGAGAGAGAGAGAGAGAGAGAGAGAGAAGGTCTAACCTAGTTTATTATACAAAATTAGTTTTTTTAAATTAAAACATAAACGCAGGCCATAAGATGCCAATAACAATAAGTTGGGCTTTTTTATGTCATTTATTAGGTTAGGTTGTCATACAATGCCAAAGCCCCTTTACTTTATTTGAGATTTTTACATGCTTGGTCCCTTTTTAAAAACTATTCTCATAAATGATAGTATGCTTTGTTTATTTAAAAAATAACACATTTTTTTTTTACTTTTTTTAGCACTTTCACGTTGATAACTCCATTAAGGGATCCCTATGCATTAATGCACTTATTACTATATTTTCTTTTCCCTCACTCTTCCGTAATTTTTTTTTTCTCTTCAATAAATAACACTTACCCAAACATATCAAAGATTCTGAAAGAAGAATATCTAAAAAATAATTCCCTCTGCACAATGGGAATTTTTAGTATTTTTTTCTTTTTTGAGTTTTAAATTTTTTTTTCTGTACAATTTTATTTTAACTCCAAATATACCTTTAATATATTTCAAGTATATTATATTATGATAATTTGTAATGTAAATATTTCAACAATATGTCATATATATTTTTTATTTGCATTTATACCACATATATAACTTATACATATACATAATAATATATTATTATATTGATATTATTCAAAGTATATTGCTAGCATATACCTTACATAAAATTTAACCTAAAATATTAACATGACACTAAAATGTATATAGAAGAAAAAAATAATGTTACATATACTATTTATATACGGATAATTTATACAAATATGCATGTTATTTTAGTACAAAATATAAGTGGCATATTAATAATATCTATTTAAATATAAATAAGTGTCTAAATAACATATGCATATATACATGGTTTATAATATACCACAAACATACATTATATTTTTTTCACAAAATATATGTATTTTATTTTATTGGAATATACATATATATTATTTTGCTAGGATTAAGTTGAATAACAAGGTCCATGTATAAAAAGGAAAATATTTATTATGGAATGGATTGATGAAAATATTTAAATATAAAGACGTATATAAATAACATATGCATATATACATAAATTTCCCTAAAAAATATATGATTTATAATGTATACACCACAAACATACATTATAATTTTTTTCATAAAATATATGTATTTTTGTCACGACCCAAAATCCACTAAGGACCGTGATGGCGCCGTACACTGCTGTCAGGCAAGCCAACCGAGTTACTTAATCAAAATCTCGTTTTTAATACTTTTGAAATCTAGGATTTTTCCTTCAAGTTTAGCAATTTTAAAGAATATAGTCTCAATCAATTTAAATGATAAGCAGTTAATACAATACTTCAAACCATCCCAGAGCCCGGTGTCACAAGTGCATGAGCATCTACTGATAAGGAAAATAAAATACAACATCCGTCCGGAATACAATGGACAGGAAATAAATACTATGTACTGAAGAGGGCTATACTAGCTGCGGGCCGCCTCGAATAATGCAACTCACCTAGCCCCCAAATCATCCGCGCTGCTACGCCCAGTGGGCTGCTAAAAATAAATATACCTGTGCAACAAAAATGCACAGAAGTGTAGTATGAGTACGTAAACAACGTGTACTCAATGAGTATCCCGCCTAATCTCGAAGAAGTAGAGACGAGATGGTCAACTTCGACACTTACTAGAGGTCAATTGACAATATACTAAAAATGTGAGGAAATCATGGATTTATATAGCAGTTCTAATTCACGAAGCCAGAAAACTGATAAAAACCTTCAACAAATAATCAAGGATTTTCAATGTTTACTCTTTGTTATCTTATCAATTTGTATCAAGCCACAAAGGGCAAATTTCACATTTAAAGTTCTCAAGCAACAATTATAACATGCGCAAATCATACCGAGGCGACGGCCCGATCCAATAGAAATAAACTGTGCACTTGTCGAGGGTCGACGGCGCGCCTATAGATGCATCTATTTAATCTGCCGAGGCATTTGGCCCGTTCCATAAATAAACACATATCCTGCTCGCGAATCATGCACGCAGGTACACATAGAGATACATGCTCAATCAGTCAATTAGGAACTTATCGGGAACATTTATCCAAATAAAACAATTTCTCTTCTTAACAGTTCAGGAAAATGATGTTTAATCCCTTTTTAAATTCATTTACTATCCAAGGTGATTTAAGCAATTCAAGCTATCAATGGGTTCATGAATAATCCAAATATAATATACTGTGGGTCCTAACTACCCGGACAATAGCATAATAGTAGCTACGCACGGACTCTCGTCACCTCGTGCGTACGTAGCCCCCGCAATTAGGAGCACATAATCAATTATTTCACCTATGGGGACAATTCCCTCTTACAAGGTTAGAAAGGAGACTCACCTCGCTCCGAAGATCCATAACCGGCAATCCACGCCCTTCCCGGGACTCAAAATGATGCACCACGGTCCAAAACTAGCCAATGGTTACGCAAATTCATTAATATATGCTCAAATATTCATTACAAACTAATTTATAGCAATTCCTAACTCCGATCGAAAAGTTGACCAAAACGCCCTCGGGCCCACGTGTCCGGAATCCAAAATTTTTGGAAGATAAAGATTACCCATGACCTTATCAACTCAAATATACAATTTACTCCTAATTCCATGCTCAATTTCGTGGCTAATTTCCAAGAATATATTTTCCTAGGTTTTCCACCAAAACCTCAATTTTTATACTAATTTTCATGCCCAAATCCATACATAATTGATGTATTCAACTCAAAATAGGTGGGGATAGCTTACATTAACATTGATGACGAAAATCCCCTCTTGAAGCTCCCCAAAAATCGCCCAAGCCTTGAAGAAAATGAGAGAAATGAACTTCAACCCCGATTTTAAAACAAACTTTCTGCCTCCAGGTACTTTCGCTTCTGCGGAATTATTTCCGCTTATGCGGTCAAAACGTCGCTTCTGCGGCTCCTTCCCAAGCCGCCCAGCTTCCGCTTCTGCGCTCCCTTTTCCGCAGGTGCGGTCCCGCATCTGCGGCTCCCTGACCGCATCTGCGGTCCCAGTTTTCCTCACCAAAATCCACATCTGCGATCTTCCTGGCCGCTTCTGCGGCTCCGCACCTGCGGCCAAAACTTCGCTGGTGCGGAAATACCAGATACCAGCTGCTTCAGTTTTTCTTCAACTCCAAAAATCGATCCGTTAACCATCCGGAATCCACCCGAGGCCCCCGAGACCCCAACTAATCATACCAACCAATCCCAAAACGCATTATGGACTTGCTCGAGGCCTCAAATCACATCAAACAACGCTAAAATCATGATCAACCCCCAATCCAAGCTTTATGAACTTTAGAACTTCCAACTTCTACTTTCGATGCTTAAACCTATCAAATCACGTCCGATTTCAAATTTTGCACACAAGTCATATTCGACATTACGGACCTACTCCAACTTTCGGAATCGGATTCCGACCCCGATGTCAAAAAGTCCACTTCCGGTCAAACTTCTCAAAAACCTTCAAATTTCTATCTTAAGCCAAATGGCTTCAAAATGACCTACGGACCTCCGAATTCACTTCCGATCGCGCTCTCAACTCCAGAATCACCATACGGAGATATTTACGGTCTCGGAACCCCAAACGGACATCGATAACACTGAAATGCACTTCAAGCCAAACTTATGAAATTTCTTCTAAAATGCTAACTTCCACAATAGGCGCCAAAACGCTCCCGGGTTATCCAAAACCCGATCCGGCATACACCCAAGTCCGAAATCATCGTACGAACCTGCTGGAACCTTCAGATCCTGATTCCGAGATCGTTTACTTAAAAATCCAATCTTAGTTCATTCTTCAACTTTATGCTTCTGAAATGAGAATTCTCTTTCCAAATCAACTCTGAACTTCCTGGAACTTAATTCCGACCACGCGTACAAGTCATAACACCTGAAATGAAGCTGCTCATGACCTCAGGCTGCTGAACGGAGCGCTAGAACTCAAAACGACCGGTCGGGTCGTTACATTCTCTCCCACTTAAACGTACGTTCGTCCTCGAACGTGCTTAGAACTACACTGGAGTAGTCTGAAATCACTGTTTAACACCTCATGCACCTTCCCGTGCTACCACAACTCAGTTGAGCACATCAGCTCGATCAATTCTGAGGATATTCCCTTTTATTCAAGCAGATAGGCCTTAGAGCCTAATTCCAACATCCGGAATTCTCCGCCAGGCCTGTTTCCAACATACAAACACCATATCAGTCACTACACGCTGTACCCAAACATGACTGCATAACTTTGCTGAATTCACACCTTGCATCATTTTGCTCACCGGACCACGATAACATTTTTTGATCAACTTAGTCGAAATTCCACGAATCTGATGCTCCCATTGCACCCCATGACATACACAGGTCTTACTCTAACTCTTACAATACCGCCACAACGGAAGAGATGTGAAGAAATTCATAATCAACTGCCGAATCAACCAATCATTTAGGTCTATACTCCTGACAATAACCATCTCCTCCTTCTGAACCAAATAATGGTCTTAGCTCCTTAATGTACTTCATATAGTCAGATTGCACTGATCCTAAATCCAATGATCTCGTCTCACCCAGTACGAACTGCTCAGGCAATAAGCCACCCCAGACATTATCAAAATCCCCATATGATGTTACCATGTGCCAATAGGCCACCAATTCGAACTTGATACAAAAGTCAAACGAACTCTGGAAGGAATTTCCTAACTCACGCACTAATACGGACTTTCCTTAGAAACGGGAAGCAAGGCACACAAAATAGCCTATAGAAAACTATACTCAACATCACACTGTTGCGGCGCGCAACCCGATCCAAACATAGATCTCACATAAGGAGATTGCACATCGAGCTAAATTTGCTCATTACAATAAAATATCGAATTTCGGTCACAAGCACGCTAAGTGCATAATAACATCCCTGAGGGAACATGTAGCGCTATAAGCTACGAAACCCAAGCACAACTGAGGTGCGAACTACGATTCGAAATCTCGAAAGCATCCTGCTCATATAACATCATCTCTACGCGGATCCTCATCACATAAGCAATTTCTCAAGCCGTCTCCCAACTCACACGGCGCAACGCATCATTACATGAAATATTTGGCAACGAAATAACACCCTGACTACTCCATACGGAGCACATAACTGAAATGAACACAACTGACCTGATATAGAGCCCAAATTCATATTTAAACCCATCCACCGACCTCGAGTCGATCCTGATCATATCAAACTAAGCCAATAACCTTTCAAAGGTCCATACTAATTTCCCTCTTCTCATAACAAACAAGGACAACCATCATAACCGGAGTACTCGTCCACGGTCCACAACTCAGTAACTGAGTGCCCTCCAGGCATACATTCTCAAATCAACGATATCATTACAACCTTCATACTTGGTTGAAGCCTTTAATCAATCTAGTGACTACCTGCCTCACTTATACGATCTTCCTGTGGGACACACTCCCACAACCTACCATAACAAATAACTGGGTCATATCTCCAAACCACCGGCCGTACTAACGCCGAAAAGCGATCAAGAATAATTAACCAGGATGCAAAGTCCTCTTTTACAAACAACCTATCTCAGGTGACACTGATGACAAAACCAACTTACTTTAAACATCGAAACTCCCCTCCCGCTCATCCGAGCTTGTGACATCCTTGTCAACACCGAACTGCTACCTTGCTCTTCACTGCAAATTCCATACCACTCGTTGCACTTAACATGCCAATATACGATAGAACTCGTTTTATCATCATAGTTTAGGAACTACCAATAGGTTAACACTTCGTCACATAAAAGCTTTACACTGAACTCACTTCATGAGGGACATAGCAATACACCGGCGAATTCTCATAACCATAGAACATGCAAATATCTAAGTAGTGGTCCAAGCCACCATAACCCTTCCGGGATATGCTTACACATAACAAGCCCTAACATAAGAATGCTTCTAAATAATATCAATTACGACAGCTGACAAGCCTGATACGTACCGTCACAAATCACTTGCACAACTCGATCACGCTGAAGGAACTGATCCCTGACACCAATCTGCCAATTTGACTATGGCTAATCAATCTACCTTCTTCCAACTTATCCTGGATTTCCTTAAGAATAATACCAACTCCCTTCCATACATAACATACTCCATCTGCTCTTATTCCGAGTGACCTCGAACCACGAGGCCATGCTGCCTCAAATCCCACGAACCATTTTGTATCTCTCAAATGCTATACCGCAAGTTGAAATATCATAGAACATTCTGGGCACCTTCTCATAAACTGCTACAAAGCTTGATTCTTAACTGTACTCATAGGCTCGAAGTCATTAGGCACCATACTTTACCTCTTTTCGAATCCAATAGAACTGTTACTGAGAGCCACGCGCTCTGACTTGGTCCCGAATATAATCAACTTCATAGGTCTTATAACACACGAATACCCTCTCGACGAGGCACCCGGCGGAATCGCTTCCTTTGAAACCTGCATTTATACAAGGCATAAATCCTGAGTCCTTCCCCCAAGTCTGAACATGGGCCAATAAGGCCAACGATAGCCCACCTTTAATAATTCCTTTGCTCAAATTACCACTTATGGTCTTTTCCCGTAGCTGAAATGGCTCACCAATATGCTAATAACCAGAAACCTCGCAAGGAGCTAACTATGCAACCCAATCATAAGCGGTGGGACTCTCCCACTTAGCTTGAAGCCATTATTACACAACTCTGGGACTCACCAGGATTCTTTATCTCTTATTGACATAACCTTGCGCATTCAACCGCCTAAATCTCTCGAAATCTTTCTATAAAACTCCCTCCTTATATTCCGAATCATCAAACACATTTGCACAACCGATCCCTTTGTTGCACCACCAATAGAATTCCTCGCAGAAGCTTCGCCAACCACGCGACCGCTAACCCACTCACTTGGGACGAACTACCTATAGAAATCACTCCCGACATCTTCCAGCGCTGCTACACGGGGTACAATCACCACGACATCAATACCCCATCCTGAGTCTGAGCTCACTTTCCTGCTGCACAGGTCCATTTGCCCCTTGTGGACATCATCTAAATGTGCGGCAACATCCTTCCAATTCAAAGTTATGCTGCATCCTTCTTCATTTAAGCGGCCCCTTTCCGTTATATTAAATCTCCTGCCGCACAAGAACCCCTACTTCAGATTAGGTCCGTAGGCTTCAATCGCCAGCCACTATAATCCCCAAATCACTCCAGACTTTCCTTAAGGTGCGTAACCACCCTACCATAAGGCCCATACGCAATATCCGCCGCTCTCCCACTTTGGGCAAACTCACTTCTTTAATCAGTTACCTGACCTTTGCTTCATACACCTGGCCTTTTAGAAGTTTAAAACTCCGCCTGACATTTCCAGCACGCATTTCTCATCTTTTGCTGCCCGGTTGTTACCTTAACAAAATCTATCTTCATAGTACTTGAGTCCACAAATCGCTACTAACTTTAAACCTTTCGGAATATCATCCTTCTCATACCGTTGACATTAGAAACACTGATTCAACCCTGAACTACCGCACCCTGCGATATCTGACAGCCGCATTTTCAATGCTGTTTCACAATAGCTTGCCCCAAAGGCGAATTGTAGAAGGTCATAACACCGGCGAACTTAGTACGTTCAATTAGGACAACGACACCCCTTCATAAAAGAAAACTCCACCACGCTTGCGAATACCAAGTCTCATTGCTTCCACCAGCCCACATCTGACCATCCTTAGTTCGATTGCCTTTCCCCCTGCCGGGAATAAAATACTGAATCTCTTGGTTATGCACTGAGTAAACCTCCCTTCAAGTCATTCACTGCCCCGACACGTGGGCCACATCCTACCATCATATCACTACTGCGGAACAGTCATTCTTAGGCATCATGGCAACTTGTGCCTAGCCCCAAAGCCCTCAGAAGTACCGTTACTGAGCTGAAACATTAAATATCCTTCCATAAGGCGACGATAACAATCAAATAAACTACACCGGGAGAAACATCCCGCACCACATCCGTAGTACCATTATGCTTCTTCAATTCTCGATTTATAACAAGCGCTTTGCGTCGCGTAAGATTGAGTAGGAATGAATCAAAGGCATACGCCTCCAAGGATCAAATCGCACGATAAGGAATCAAGAAGGGGAGTACTCCTAACAGTCCTGCAGCCTCCTGAGGATAAGTATGGACGTCTCCGTACCGATCCGCGAGACTCTACTAGACTTGCTCATGACTCGTGAGACCCTAGGAACCTGGCTCTGATACCATGCTGTCACGACCCAAAATCCACTAAGGGCCGTGATGGCGCCGGACACTGCTGTCAGGCAAGCCAACCGAGTTACTTAATCAAAATCTCGTTTTTAATACTTTTGAAATCTAGGATTTTTCCTTCAAGTTTAGCAATTTTAAAGAATATAGTCTCAATCAATTTAAATGATAAGCAGTTAATACAATACTTCAAACCATCCCAGAGTCCGGTGTCACAAGTGCATGAGCATCTACTAATAAGGAAAATAAAATACAACATCCGTCCGAAATACAATGGACAGGAAATAAATACTATGTACTGAAGAGGGCTATACTAGCTGCGGGCCGCCTCGAATAATGCAACTCACCTAGCCCCCAAATCATCCGCGCTGCTACGCCCAGTGGGCTGCTAGAAATAAATATACCTGTGCAACAAAAATACACAGAAGTGTAGTATGAGTACGTAAACAACGTGTACTCAATGAGTATCCCGCCTAATCTCGAAGAAGTAGAGACGAGATGGTCAACTTCGACACTTACTAGAGGTCAATTGACAATATACTAAAATGTGAGGAATCATGGACTTATATAGTCAGTTCTAATTCGACGAAGCCAGANATAGTAGCTACGCACAGACTCTTGTCACCTCGTGCGTACGTGTCCCCCGCAATTAGGAGCACATAATCAATTATTTCACCTATGGGGACAATTCCCTCTTACAAGGTTAGAAAGGATACTCGCCTCGCTCCGAAGATCCATAACCGGCAATCCACGCCCTTCCGGGGACTCCAAATGATGCACCACGCTCCAAAACTATTCAACGGTTATGCAAATTCATTAATATATGCTCAAATATTCATTACAAACTAATTTATAGCAATTCCTAACTCCGATCGAAAAGTTGACCAAAACGCCCTCGGGCCCATGTGCCCGGAATCCGAAATTTTTGGAAGATAAAGATTACCCATGACCTTATCAACACAAATACACAATTTACTCCTAATTCCATGCTCAATTTCGTGGCTAATTTCCAAGAATATATTTTCCTAGGTTTTCCACCAAAACCTCAATTTTTATACTAATTTTCATGCCCAAATCCATACATAATTGATGTATTCAACTCAAAATAGGTGGGGATAACTTTCCTTAACATTGATGATGAAAATCCCCTCTTGAAGCTCCCCAAAAATCGCCCAAGCCTTGAAGAAAATGAGAGAAATGAACTTCAACCCCGATTTTAAAATAAACTTTCTGCCTCCAGGTACTTTCGCTTCTGCGGAATTATTTTCGCTTTTGCGGATCCGCTTATGCGGTCAAAACGCCGCTTCTGCGGCTCCTTCCCAAGCCGCCCAGCTTCCGCTTCTGCGCTCCCTTTTCCGCAGGTGCGGTCCCGCATCTGCGGTCCCAGCTTTCCTCACCAAAATCCCCATCTGCGGTCTTCCTGGCCGCTTCTGCGGCTCCGCACCTGCGGCCAAAACTTCGCAGGTGCGGAAATACCAGATACCAGCTGCTTCAGTTTTTCTTCAACTCTAAAAATCGATCCGTTAACCACCCGGAATCCACACGAGGCCCCCGGGACCCCAACTAATCATACCAACCAATCCCAAAACGCATTACGGACTTGCTCGAGGCCTCAAATCACATCAAACAACGCTAAAATCATGAATCAACCCCCAATCCAAGCTTTATGAACTTTAGAACTTCCAACTTCTACTTTCGATGCTTAAACCTATCAAATCACGTCCGATTGACCTCAAATTTTGCACACAAGTCATATTCGACATTATGGACCTACTCCAACTTTCGGAATCGGATTCCGACCCCGATGTCAAAAATTCCACTTCCGGTCAAACTTCTCAAAAACCTTCAAATTTCTATCTTAAGCCAAATGGCTTCAAAATGACCTACGGACCTCCGAATTCACTTCCGATCGCGCTCCCAACTCCAGAATCACCATACGGAGCTATTTACGGTATCGGAACCCCAAACGGACATCGATAACACTGAAATGCACTTCAAGCCAAAGTTATAAAATTTCTTCTAAAATGCTAACTTCCACAATAGGCGCCAAAACGCTCCCGGGTTATCCAAAACCCGATCCGGGCATACGCCCAAGTCCGAAATCATCGTACGAACCTGCTGGAACCTTCAGATCCTGATTCTGAGATCGTTTACTTAAAAATCCAATCTTAGTTCATTCTTTCAACTTTAAGCTTCTGAAATGAGAATTCTCTTTCCAAATCAACTCTGAACTTCCCGAAACTTAATTCCGACCACGCGTACAAGTCATATCACCTGAAATGAAGCTGCTCATGACCTCAGGCTGCTGAACGGAGCGCTAGAACTCAAAACGACTGGTCGGATCGTTACAATTTTATTTCATCAGAATATAAAGATGTATAATTTGCTACATTACATTATATAAAAAGGTCCATGTATGGAAAGGAAAAAATATGTTATGGAATGGAGAGAAACTATAGGGAAAGATATTAAATAGTAGGACTACCTTTTTAAACAGCTTGATTCCTGCTGATTTGAATTGAATTAAATCTGCTATATGTATAAATATTTTACTGCCATATTTGTTAATCATTAATTAATGCTAATCTTTTGTATTATATTTTTAATACTGTGCTATTAATGAAAGTAGCCCTTTATTTTTCCTGATGTTAGGGCCCATAATAGAAGCCCAAACTAGAAAAGGTATTGTCCACTGAGTGATTATGGGTAAAAATTGTGGGGGGTAGCCACTTTAAAGTGGTATTTACTTTTTATCCAGCATTTTTAATGCTGAACAAATGTAGTCACTAGTCTATTAAAATTAATATGAAAAGACAGTGTTACCCATTCCTTCCCAAACGGAAATACGCTTTTCTTCTCGTTGCTGAGAGTAGCAGAGTGGGAAACCCAAGATGACTTTACTACCATCAATGGAAGAATTTGGGTACTCTGCATTGTGGGTATTGCAAAACTGACTTTTCCAAAACTTCCTTGACCAACAGCTTCACCACGAACCCAATCCATGAGATGAAATTTGGTATTATTTTAGGCTTTTGTTTGGGTAGAAGAATGTGAGAGAACAGAGTAGGCCACAAGTCACAACGAACTCTGTTTTAACCCATGTTATTTATTTATATGGGATAGTTTTCCTATTTTTGTTTGGTTTTAGTTCCAAGTTCAAAAGTTAAGGACATCCTGAAGTCCTGAACTTAGAATTACAAGTTCAAAAGTTAAGGACATGTAGTCCTGAAGTCCTGAACTTAGAGTTCCAAGTTCAAAAGTTAAGGACATGTAGTCCTGAAGTTAAGTTCAAAAGTTAAGGACATGTAGTCCTGAAGTCCTGAAGTTAAGTTCAAAAGTTAAGGACATGTTGTCCTGAAGTCCTGAACTTAGAGTTCCAAGTTCAAAAGTTAAGGACATGCAGTCCTAAAGTCCTGAAGTTAAGGACATGTAGTCCTGAAGTTAAGTTCAAAAGTTAAGGACATGTAGTCCTGAAGTCCTCAAGTTAAGTTCAAACGTTAAGGGCATGTAGTCCTGAAGTCCTGAACTTAGAGTTACAAGTTCAAAAGTTAAGGACATGTAGTCCTGAAGTCCTGAAGTTAAGTTCAAAAGTTAAGGACATGTAGTCCTGAAGTCCTCAAGTTAAGTTCAAAAGTTAAGGACATGTAGTCCTGAAGTCCTGAACTTAGAGTTACAAGTTCAAAAGTTAAGGACATGTAGTCCTGAAGTTAAGTTCAAAAGTTAAGGACATGTAGTCCTGAAGTTAAGTTCAAAAGTTAAGGACATGTAGTCCCGAAGTCCTGAACTTAGAGTTACAAGTTCAAAAGTTAAGGACATGTAGTCCTGAAGTCCTGAAGTTAAGTTCAAAAGTTAAGGACAAGAGCAGAAGGGTATTTTCGTTCGGGCAGTTAAAATTTATTAAAGCAGTGGCTAAAGACTAAAGACATTTTAAACAGTGGCTTAAAAGTAAATACATATATTATTAGTGGCTAACCGTGCACTTCCCCCTAAACATGGAGATTCCAAACGAATGCATTATTTTGTTGGGCTTTAGAAGAAGTGGGAAATGGTAAAAGATTTGGGCTGCAGATCATTACTGCGATTTGGGATTTGATGAGTTTCGAAGTAGCCTAGTACATACAAATAGGCCCATTAAATTGATGATCCTAAGTACTATTTTGGAATTTTTACCTCCTATAGCAAAGGTTAGTACCTTATTTATTTTAAATAAATACCATTTAAAAAAATTATATTCTATAGATACCTTTTAAGGTTTATAGCAAAATATTTAATTTTGGTTACCTCCTAGCCCTAAGCCACTAAATACGCTAATCAATTACACTATTTTCTTTCTCTCTCTCTACTTTGATACATCCCATTCTCTTCCCCCATCCCATTAAAATTTCCGATCTCCTCCTCCTTCTACCGGATTTGTGCAAAGCTCACTTCAGAAATTGCTCTGGCTCCCGCATCCGACGACTGCAATGGCATATTCCTACAGTACGTTTTCACTTCCAGATCCAAAATCAAACACTTCCGGATCCAAAAATTATCGCTTACAACTCGATATCGCAGGGGAAGGGTAGAGGAGGAAGTTTACAGCAAAGGGAAAATTGTTGTGGGACTTGGCCGGAGAAGATTGCCATAATTAAAAGGAATTTCAGTCCATTTTAAGCATAATAAACAACGGGCTTGACGAACTAAAGTTATGGAGAGTCTTTGTTGGGTTTCAACACGATGAGCTTTTGGTCTCCTTGTCACTGTCGTTTTCCTACTTCTAATGTTATTCTTGCTGATGTATTTTTATGTATTTCATTGTATTCATTATTTTTTTTTCATTGTAATTTAATGTATCTCGTTGTATTCCATGTATTTCATTGTATTCATTGTCTTTTTTTCTCATTGTATTTCAATATATCCCGCTGTATTTTATGTATTTCATTGTATTCATTATCTCGCTATATGCCATGAATGTATTCATAAGTTTTTTTTTTAATTAATATAATTTATGTATTCAGGTGTATTATATAATTTCTCTGAAGATTGCTATGTTTTTGGGGTATTTTTCGGTTGAGAATCTTTTTTATAACTGAAAATACAAATATTGTGTTATAATTGAGTTTGTTGAGTTATATTAGGAGTCTATTATGTTAATTGATTCACTTTCCCTTTTAATAACAGTGTAATCCCCTATTTCACGCCGTGAATGCAGTCGAATACAATAATCTGTCCAGCTGTAATCCCATGTTTCACTCCATGAATACAGTTGAATACAACAACTGATTAGCTTGACTTCCCTGATTCACGCCTATTTTTGCTACTGTATTCATGAATACAATAGCTTAAATGCATCAAATACATCTTATAACCACATAAAAGGTATCTATAATCCGTAATATAGCAAATGGTATCTATAGATGGCTAATTACTACTAAAAGATAGTGCTTTATGAAAATTTTCCTACTATTTTTGATATAAAATGGATCTAATTACTATTTTTGATATAAATTGGATCTCATTATTTGGCAGTTTTGCTATGAACTGCTTGATAAGGGAAAACAATTTGGGAATCAAACACGAATTCGGTTTCATTACATTTTATAAGATATGAAGTCAGCAAATGAGAAGTACCACAAGTCCACGACATCCATAACTATTTGTGACATTGGGTGTGAGTTCTGCAGTCAAAAGGCAACATTTGCTGCTCTTAATAATGTGTGAATTATCAGTCAAACACACCCCCACTATTCTATTAAATATAATAGTAGTACTTGTTACCTTCTAACAGCATAGGCATCAAGTAAGTTTGTCCATTAAGTTAAAAAGATGGAAAGGAATTATCTAATATTTTTTGTTTTTATTGAAATTTTGCATTAGGGCTGAGGGTCTAGGGGTGGCAATTTGAGCCCAAAACTTATCCAATCCGTCCAAACCTTCCAGAGATTAATGGGTTGGGTTACAAACATTTTAGTTCATGGGTCAATTTGGGTGGAGCCCAAGTTAACCCTTAAACGCCCATTAATTCCACACTATTTACCCTTAAACGCCCATGCCCAAATTATTTACTTCTCCTACTTATGCGACCCAAACTATTTACCCGCCCTTTATTATATTCGCACTGCCACTGCCTCACCAACCGCAATAAAGGGCTCCTTAATTTCAAATGCATCCAGTTTTTAATCCCTCTGCTTCTTTGTCAACAGAGTTAGAATTCTTTACTTTTCTTTTTAGTTTTATTATAAGAACTTCACTTTTAGTACTCTGCTATTTGAGCTGCTTTAATTTAAGAATTTTTTTAGCCTATGTCTAAAACTTGCGGCCATTATCATTAGGGGAAAGTTTGCGTATGAACTCGAAGAAAACCAGTACTCCCATGTACTAGCTTTTATGTGTATTTGAATATTCACCATTGTTGGGATTGAAGCTCTTGAATTTAAAATTTTTATTTTGATGATTTCTTGTTTGATTCAAAGTGGGTGCTGTTAAATATTGCTTATAATACCTTCTGGAAATTCATACTGAAATTTGATAGCATTTGGAGCTGATTTGAGGTGATTGAGATCGAAATGTTCAGATGAAAATCGAAGAACAACACAGCTACCCAATAGTATACTGCTACGGTATACAATATGTTGTAGGAGTATATAGCTATACTCCAACAGTATACTATAGGAGTATATAGTTATACTGCAACAGTATACTATTATAGTATACAATATATTTTTATAGTATACTATAATAATATGCAATATACTGTAACAGTATGCTGTAATAGTATAGAATATACTATAATAGTATACTTATTACCTGTAAATTCACTTGTCTTTTCCCTTTTAATTTGCTTTAAGCTTTTACCCAGCGTGAGAGGCAAATTGAAAATGCAAAAAAAAAAATATATATTATAGTATGCTATATAATGTAACGGTATACTCTTACAATTAGATCCTTTTAGAATTTTTTGAAATTTTTATATATATATTGTACTGGTATCCTATGTTAGTATAGCTATATATTGTACTGGTATCCTATGTTAGTTAATATTTTTGATTGTATTAGCTACACTTAATTGGTACACAATTTGATTTTTCTTTAGTAATAATATAAAAAAAAAATAAAAAATAAGTGAAAAACAGTAAAATGAAATTAAGTATAATGAAAAGTAAGAAAAAAAAAGTTTTTTTTAAAAAAAAAAAACGTTTTTGTTTAAAAAAAAGTTGTAAAAAAGTT
>NW_017671756.1:26418-33854 GCF_001879085.1 Nicotiana attenuata
TATATAGCTATACCAACAGGGTATACAATTGTACGCAAAGAGTTAAAAAAAATTTAATTCAATTATTAAACCGAAATAATATCACTTGTCAATAAAAATTTCAAAAAACTCTCAAAGGATCTAATTGTAAGAGTATACCATTATATTATATAGCATACTATAATTTATTATTATTATTATTTTTTTTTTTTTTGCATTTTCAATTTGCCCCTCACGCTGGGTAAAAGCTTAAAGCAAATTAAAAAGGAAAAGGCAAGTGAATTTACGAATAATAAGTATATTATTATAGCATATTGTATACTATTACTGCGTACTGTTACAGTATATTATAACAAATATATTGTATACTATAATAGTATACTATTGCAGTATAACTATATACTCCCATAGTATATTGTATACTGTAGCGGTATACTATTGGGTAACTGTGTTCTTCTTCGATTATTACAATATATCATTGCAGTATATTGTAAAGTATAGTAGTATACTGTTGCAGTATAGCTATATACTCTTACAGCATATTGTATACCGTAGCAGTATACTATTGGGTAGTTGTGTTCTTTTTCGATTTTCGGCTGAAAATTTCGATCTCAATCACCTCAAATCAGCTCCAAATGCTATCAAAGTTCAGTATGAACTTCCAGAAGGTATTAGTGCGGTTTATCGATTATGATAAATAAAAATGGATTGACTTGGATTATCGATCTAGTGCGGTTTATCGATTTTCTTTGTATACCCCTACTTTGAAGAGTGAGAGTTGAATGAGAAAAGATAGAGACTTGTTTAACTCGAAAATTGCCTCTACGTGACTAGAGTGGTAAGTAAGAGTTCATGTCAAATGAACTCAATGAGAATAAGAAAAAAAATATAATATTAATATTATTTAAAGACTTGTTTAACTCGAAAATTGCCTCTACGTGACTAGAGTGGTAAGTTAGAGTTCACGTCAAATGAACTCAATGAGAATATATACTATGTAAAGACTTATTTAACTCGAAAATTGCCTCTACGTGACTAGAGTGGTAAGTTAGAGTTCACGTCAAATGAACTCAATGAGAATAAGAAAAAAATATAATATTAATATTATTTAATATAATATAAGAAGAAATAAAATACTACACAGTGACACAGCCACATTTGTCCTGGAGAAGCTAAAGGAAGCGGGAGTTAGTTTCTCATCTAAAATTAGCGGGTAAATAATTTGGGGGGTATGGGTAGGAGTGGTAAATAGTTTAGGCTTGGGCATTAAAGGGTAAATAGTTTAGAATTAATGGGTATAAAGTGAGATTTTCTCGTTATAAAAGCTTCTCATTAAGGGTAGAATTGTAAGTTTAAGCTAAATTGTTTCCAAATTTAGAAAGGGTTCATTCTTTTTGGAACGGACCAAAAAGGAAATAAGTTCACATAAATTGGAACGGAGGGAGTAATATTTTCATTGATATTTTATTAAAAATTATGTATAATTAATAATATGTATACTATTGGAATAAATCATGTATGTTTACCATAAACATCCTTATCCTTATATTCTGAAAAATATAAAATACACATATTTAGTAAAAATATATAAGGTATATATATGGTATGTATATATTATAAATTATTATATATTTTGTATAAGAAATAAAATTTAGATGATTATGCAATAACAACCATGTATAATTAATAATACCATATATTCTTAGAAAGATCAGCGCGTGGATTTTGCTTTGGTTAAAGTGTGTATATATAAATATAGATGGTATAATGATGGTATTCCGTAGATCTATATTTGTTTATTTTTTTTGTGTATATTTGTCACGACCCGGATTTTCCACCATCGGGATCGTGATGACGCCTACTCGTGGTAGCTAGGCAAGCCAACTTATTTACCTTTCGTTAATAAATAAATCTGTTAACAATCTCTAGCATCAATAAGAAATATGGGATTTAATAATAATAATAGCGGAAGTCTAATTTATAAGTCTGAATCAAAACGCGAAATTAGTCAACAATAGCCTCTACCCAAGATTTGGTGTCACGTTACTCACGAACTACTAAGAATAAACTAAATACAAAGGTCTGAAAGAAATATAACAGTTGTCTGTCTCGAAAACAATGAGGCAACAGTCAAAAGGAAACATAAAGAAGAACGCCGGGCCTGCGGACGCCTGCAAGGCAACCTCAGTCTCGTGAATAGGAAAGTCTGCTCCCGAGCTGCTGCTGCTCCTCAAAACCTGGACCTGTGCAAAAATGCACAGAAGTGTAGCATCAGCACAACCGACCCCATGTGCCGGTAAGTGTCTAGCCTAACCCCGGCGAAGTAGTGACGAGACTAGACTGGACATCACATAAACCTGTGCAGTTATAAATCTACAGCGGAAATCGAATACCAGGTAATTAACAACATGGGAGGGGAGACATGCTAAGGGGAGATACAATATTAACAGCAATCCAGAGTAACATCTAAAACAGCTTAGGTTCCCAATGAACAAGGAATCAATACTCAAATACCAACACATAGCCACAATAGCTGTTGCGGCGTGCAACCCGCTCCATAATTACTATTGTTGCGACGTGCAACCCGCTCCACAAATACCACTGTTGCGGCGTGCAACCCGACCCATATCATTTATCATGTATCATTGTTGCGGCGCGCAACCCGATCCTCACCTTTTACTATTGCGGCGTGCAACCCGATCCTCAATATCATTGTTGCGGCGTGCAACCCGATCCTCAATATCATTGTTGCGGCGTGCAACTCGATCCTCAATATCATTGTTGCGGCGTGCAACCCAATCCTCAATATCATTTAACAGTCCGACTCCCCAAACAACAGTCACAATTAAGGGGCATAAAAATAAGTAAATATTTGACAAACATCCCGGCAAGGGAAAGAATCCAACAAGTTCAACCAAACGTCCCGGCAAGGGAATAATCAACAACGTTTTCTCTTTCTTACTTTTCTTATCTCACGATATCACTGGAGCCCAAGCTCCAAGAAATTTCTTATCTCATATTCCATCACAAACAACAATATAACGACTTCCCAGTAAGGGAACAAAACATCATCTCAAATATTCTGGCAAGGGGATTACTATAACCACATTAGTTCCAACATCTAACCACCACATTAGTTCCAACATCTAACTACCACAGCTATAACCAACCTATTACCACACTTGACCACCTCAGCTATATCTAACCGACTACCACACCCAACCAACCCATCTATAACTATAGTCATCATATGACACAAGGAAACATTAACCTGAGCGACCCTAGTATCCGTTAAGAACACAATGCAGAGGAATCACAACTCAACAATAGCCCGCCAAGAGGGAAACATAATGATCTCTCCTCTTTCTCGCTTTTACTTCACAATTCTTTTTCACAACTCGAGCAGATTCTCCAGAGGTTCAATTATCACTTATACTTTCGCAATTCGTTCTACAACTGGAGCCGACGCTCCTCAATGAATCAAGTCATTTCATATACTTTCAATATTCGTATCACAGTTCGAGCCAATGCTCCTAGGAATCAAATTATCATATCACCATTCACATGTTATTCACAATATATGGAAGTACTCCAATAAACATAAAATTCACAATAAGTTCATGATAATCACATTATAAGGACTCACGGTCATGCTAGACACCAATGTATAGATACTCGTCACCATGCCTATACATCGTACTCGATCACATAGCAGTTAGCAACAAGACTTAACTCCTATTCCCTCAAGCTAGGGTTAAACCAAACACTTACCTCAAAGCCTTGAAATCCACTTAATCCTCAACTATTGCTTTACCTCGCGGTTCCACCTCCAATTCGCTCGAATCTAATCATAAATTGCTCAATTACTTTAATAAACATTATATGAATCAATTTGGATGCATAAAAAATGAGTTTCCCAAGTTTTTCCCAAAAATTCCAAAATCGCCCCGGGCCCACGTGGTCAAAACTCGAGGTTCGAACCAAAATCTGGTTACCCATTCCCCCACGAGTTCAAATATATAATTTGTTTTGAAATCGGACCTCAAATCGAGGTCCAACTCCCCAATTTGTAAAAAACCTAGGTTCTACCAAAAAATCCCAATTTCACCCATGAAAATCTTTGATTTCAAGTGGAAAACATGTTTAATGATGTTAAAGATTGAAAGAATTGAGTAAAAATCAACTTACAAGTGATTTGGGATGAAGTTTGCTCTTGAAAATTCGCCTATGGTGTTTGGGTTTTGAAAGAATGGTGAAAAGTGGTAAAAATTCGACTAAGTATAAAATTTGCTGGGCCTCGGATATGGGAAATGCGAAGGTAAGTTCGCATTTGCGAACATCACAGGCTTGGGAATGCGACCACAGGGATCGCATTTGCGAACTCGGGTCTGGAGGCCAGGCTTCGCATTTGCGAAAATGCCATCGCATTTGCGATCAGTGGCCTCTCGCATTTGCGAGCAAAATTCTCGGATTTGCGACCTGTGCGTAATTGCCCAGACCTCGCAATTACGACTGGAAGCTCGCATTTGCAAGCTCGCAATTGCGAGTCTCCCTTTCGCATTTGCGAAAACCACAGAAGCCAACATACCAGATTTTTAAAAAAAAAATGAGAAATGCAATCCGATGCCTATCCGAAACTCACTCGAGCCCTCGAGGCTCCAAACAAACACGCATACAACCTCAAAAACATCCTACGGACTTGCTCGTGCGATCAAATCGCCTAAATACATCATTACATAGAATAGAGAGAGATTTTGTGTGTCTTGTGAATTTTTTTGTTTTAATTTGTTTGTCCATGTTTACTTTTCAACTTGAAAATAGAATTCTCATGATTTATTAATCGCAAAATCCAGAATAAAAAGTTATGAATGAACCCATCAACATATATAGATTTTTATTCAATGCTTTCTCTTAGATTCTGATATTTTAAAAGACAATTTTAGGTGATATCTATTCCTATAATAGATAAGAATAATAATTCAGACTTCTATTCAAAAAGGAAAACGAGAAATAAACTGGGCTAATTAGAATCAGTGGATGATGTTGGTTGCGGAGTATTATCACTTTGTAGCCCGTGTCAAAATTTGTATAACAATATTTGGTAGTCGAAAAGTGTATAAAATTTGTATATTTTTGTATATAACATCGAATGTAGTATATTTACGTATAATAATTAATATAATTTATATTGTCAGTTACTTATTATTTTTACAGTTTTTAATATTGTGTCATTTTTCCTCGTTTCTCGTTAATTTGTACGTACATCTTTGAATTAACTCGTAGTCACAATAGTTGTTTTTATCTATTTCATTGTAGAGAATAATGTGTTCCCTACAAATATTATTGTAAATTGGGTTAAGAACCTTTTTTAACTTTTGTAACGTGCTTTATATTAATGTTATCGCTCGATGGTTCTTAGGAAAATGGAAAAAAAAAGAAAAACAAAAGAGGAAAATACTCTTTATTTAATCAGTTATTTATTTAATTAGTGGAGTAATTACAAAATAATTATGCAGTTTGGTTTATATGCAATGGAAGTTGGAAGCTATTGGAATATGTGGGCAAAGGAAAATTTAGGAAAATTGCCAAACAGAATTCCACAATTGAAGTTATTGAAGGTGAAGAGGTTTTAAGAATTTAGCTTGAAGAAAATTGGTGAAATATTTCTTGTTGCATGCTATAGTTCTCTGGAGTCTTTGAATTTTGTTGGTAGCAAAAAATTATCGTCATGAAATTAAACTGAGTGATATCATTTATTATAAACAGTTTCAAAACGTAGCTACCACTGTTTCTAACCTTTAGTGTTATCAAGATCAAAGTCGTGTGTTTCCTAAGCATACAGTCCTGCAGTGAGCGGTAGAAGGACAGTCCGATGCACAAAGGTATCCGCTGCGTCTTTCGGGAATTATATTCATGCATTCATCAAAAAAATTGTTGTGTTTTCTTTCTCTTTTGTGATTTCGACATTAATGGAGCAGTTACTTGTTTGTGGTGGAATAAGTAGTCAAAAGAAGGGAATATAGTATCAATATTCAATTCTTGTTGAATGAGAAAAATGGAAGATGATGTACTGTGGTTTTTAAAATAAATATGCATCTTTGGATTTTATATATGGGTTTTTATCGTTTCTCTTCATTTTTAACTTTTTGAAATTCACCATCTCGCCTAAAAAGTTTAAACATTTAAATATTCATTATATTATCTTTAAGTTTTTTTAATTAAAATCTTCATTGCCCTGCGTTTTACAGACTAATGTTGTGTATAATTAAGCCCATAATTTCTCTCCCACCAACCTTCTCACTACTTATAAGTGCTTCTTATTACTTTTTTCTTTTATAAACTATATATTATTATATATATATAGTAATATATATATATATATATATATATAATATTATATATATATATTATATATATATATTATATATATAATATATATATATATATATATATATATATTATATATATATTAATATAATAACAAATCACACCCATTAATTCTTAAGTTATTAGCAATTTTAGATTACAGAAATTCAATTCAATTCTGCCCTGACATTTTAAGTATTATAAGATGGTTATAAACACGAGCATGTGAGTGAATAGAAATGGATGCAAATATCTAAAGATCACACCAATGTATTTAGAAGTACTAAACTTAGGGTTATAGCCATCAAATCGCGTCCGTACGTAACTCTGACTATTAACATAATATGAAAAGACATATAGTATATTTATTCATTATGATTGATATACTAATAAAAGTAGCTAATAATTATTTCATCAGTGGTATAGTACGATACTTGCATCCGCAATTATTCATGTATTTATATATATCCGTTACTTGTGAGAAACCTAAATATGGTTCTTTAGTATCAGTGCACTAAAATTTAGCTATTCTTCACATCGGTGATTACCTATTTTGCCTGCTTCAATAATTTCTTTTATTTTGTCGAATGGAGCAGGATTTAATGCTCTTTTAATAGTCACAATATAACCTTAAATTCAATTTCAGTTAAAGACTTATGCCGCCTGACGTTCACATTAAATCAATGAAACGAGACAAATATTTTTTATATTGATATTTATCGCTTATCATGCGTTAATAATATGCATTCTTGCTTTAATTTTAATTGTTAAAATTAAATTTATTTAATTTGATATAAATATGCGGTGCGCGGTAATATTACTTGTCCCATACAATAGGTCAGTTACAATCATAGCCGCCACCATTATCGATCATTACCACCCACTATCCCCAACCCAACCACCACACATACTCTTAACTTCCCTCATCACAATCAACACGTCATCCACCTCAACTACCACAACTCACCACTCCATCACCATCAACAACCACATCGACACAGCCCTCATTATTATAATCTAACCACCACCTACCCACACCTTTCTCAGTCACAACTACTATCACCATCGCGCCATTATTAATATCACCACCA
>NW_017671756.1:33879-64862 GCF_001879085.1 Nicotiana attenuata
CACCAAAATCATTGAATCAAGCCTCAAAACACATGATTTTTCTTCTTTAACTTCATAAACTTTCAAACTTTGGAACTTATAGTCCGAAACACGTCAAACGACGTCCGATTTCGACCAAACTTTACAGAAAGCGCTTAACACATATTTAAGACTTGTACCGGGCGTCGGAACCAAAATACGAGCCTGATACCATAGTCTTTTAATCAATTTTCATTTCCATTTTCCTTAATAATTTCAGAAAAATAATTTCACGGAAAAAATTCATATCTCAGGCTCTAGGCCTGGAATTCGATTCCGGGCACATGCCCGAGTCCCATATTTTTCTACGGACCTTCCGGACCGTCCAATCTCTGGTCTGGGTCCGTTTACCAAAAATGTTGACCAAAATCAACTATAATCATATTAAATATTAAAATTCTTCAAATTTTTCACGGAATTCACATATTTCAACCATAAACAGCTTTCCGGCTACGCGCCCGGACTGCGCACGCAAATCGAGGCAAGTAAAAAATGAGGTTTTTAAGGCCTCGAAAGCAGGAATGGATGAGGAAATAGGTGATGACCCTTTGGGTCGTCACAATATTTATATCATATACAAAGATATATTAGTGGTATATATGTGATGAGCTTCCATAGCTTGATGTGTATATATTAATTTTTCGTCATCAAGTTTTAAATTTTGAGTTCAAATTTAAATCACAATGAAATTAAAAGAAGGAATTGATACTCAGAACGGCAATAGAAAAGAGCAGTGAAGAGGTTGAAAATTCGAAGAAAGAGAGTCAATTGTAGAGTGATAGTATGAGAGAGAGAGAGAAATAAAATATTAAGAATTTAAACATAATTCCCTTGCTTTAAGAAAGAGTTAAAAAATAAATTTAGTTACTATTAAATACTTTCAAATGTGCTATATTTGAAATAAATATATGCTATTATTGGAATAATCAAAAATATGGTAACATTAAATAATAAAACTATTTTATAAGAGTCCTACGGTGTAAAAATCTTCAAAAAAAAAAAAAATTTTTTTTTTTTTTTTCTGTACCACCCACCTATCCTACCCCCGATACCCCCCTCCTCCGTGCAAACCCCTCAAAAAAAAAAAATTTTACTTTTTTTTTTTGTATTTTTATTTTCAGTCTTTTTTTGTTTTCCTGCACCATCCACCCACCCCTACCCCCTATAACCCCCCCCCCCCCCTTAAAAATTTTCTTTTACTTTTTTATTTTATTTTTATATTTTCAATTTTTTGTTTTTCTTGTACCACCCTACACCCTACCCCTACCCCCTTGCCCCGTAAATTTTTTTTTCAACTTACACATTTTAAGGTAAAAGGCTTTTTTATGCAAGATGATCATGGTTCTAAAACATGGGTCAAGTTGGGGGTTGGGTTATGACCCATTGTCTAGCCCATCTTGACCCAGCTAGGGGTGTTCATGGTTCGGTTTGCATCGATTTTTTCCAAAAGAGAAACCAAACCAAGTAAGTCGGTTTTTCAAATATTAGAATCAGACTAAACCAATTAAGTCGATTTTTTCTCGATTCGGTTTATGTCGGGTTTTGTCGGTTTTTCGGTTTTTTCGGTTATTTGTCGGTTTTTTCTTAAATATAAGACATACACTACCAAACACATATTCCGGCGACCACATTTTCAACGTAACACTATCAAATCAATTGTCCTTTGAGAAATCTATTATTTACTAAAATATATTGATGATAATTGATTAAATAGTGATGAATAATTTAAGGACCCAATTAAAAATATATCTTTTTAACATGAAATGGATTCTCTACACTTAACAAAAGAAAACTACCAATCCAAACTAGAATATAAAGGTAAAAAACTGTACTAAAAGTGCAACGATTAACATCACAATAGAAATTTTGAAACTTTGTATAAAAATATACATATATGATAGGTGTAATAATAATATTTGAAAATAGCTACACCTATAGTCGGTTTGGTTCGGTTTTCTTCGGTTATTTTTTATTAAACCAAAACCAAACAAATTTGATCGGTTTTTTAAAATTCAAAACCAAAACCAAACCAAACCAAAAAGTATCGGTTTTTTTTGTCGGTTTGGTTTTGGTTTTCGATTTGGTTACGATTTTTCGGGTTTTTATGAACATCCCTAGACCCAGCCCATCTTAGCCCAAGTACACTTTGGGTTGGGTTGGGCAATGACCCATTTATTGACCTAACCCATCTTGACCCGCCCAAATTCAGCCCGATGTGGCCATTTGCCACCCCTATGAGGATCTATGAGAAATAGTTTTTCTCTACCTTATACAAGGTAGGAATAACGTGTGCGCATACACTCTACCCTCCAGACCCTATTTATGACATCAACTGGATATACCATTTTTGAAATTTTGCACTAGTCTCTAAGGTCTATACCACTTATTTAACAACTAGCTAGTTCACACCTTTAAGTGCTGTAGTGTCAGATTTTATGTCTAATTTCTTCTGCTAGTTATTCATAAGATTGTAGTTTTTAAAAGAAATCCCACCACCGACCACCAGCAACCCCAATTAGGTTTCTTGAGGATGCAAGCAAGTATTAACATCTTTTTCCTTTTGAACGTAAAGTGATAGAGGAGTAAAGAAAGTTGGTGTCTACGAAAAAAAATTACTATATACTTAAAGCTATTAATGAAGTTAACTTTGGTCATTAATTTGGCTGATTCATAGCCAGCCCCTTTCTGCGTGTTGATCAATGGACTAAAAAGGTTCAAATTAAACTTACCAAAAGACGGATCAATTCTAAATCAAGAATGTTGAGTAATTTTTATATTATATTGCTTTGTGATAATAGTGCTGTAATGTACTTAATTGAGAAATGAAATTCGAAAAGGAACTAAGCTTTTTTGATCAACAATTCAATGATTACAATCTGCACTTCAACTGATATGAATGAACTCAGAAGGAATAGAAATGGAGTTTAGAAAAGAGAAGAAGAAGAAGAAATAGTAAAAGAAGTAGAGAGAGAAAGTAGTTTAGGATTCTGTTATTGCAAAAAGATACTCACTTCACTACTAGTGTGTTATTTAAGTATTTAACTAACTGACCCAACTAATTGGACTAATTGAATAAGGAATTTTTACATTCCTATGCCATATAGGAAACTTATATTACCCTCAATGTTTAAGGTTTGATATAATTACATTTAGTATATGATGATAGGCTATAATTGCATATTTTAGTCGCTTATTAAACTCGAATTTACTGCACTTTAATTGATTTGCGCTTTAATCGCTAGTGTTTTGCACTAATTTGTGTGTTTTTATGCTTGTAGGTGTGATTTCTGAGCTATATAGATGTTATGAAATGAATTTAAGTGATTTGAAGCTTTGAAGTCTAAGTAAAAGCTCAAGGAATTAAGCCGGGATCGTGTTCGGGGGTCAAATTTGATAATTAAGTACGAAACGAAGACTTTCGGAGGTATATTGCACACTGTGTAGTAAAAATAAACATAACGTTTTGCTCAGAACTCCATTTGGGCTCCACAATATATGGTTGGAAAGCTAACTCAAAGGACTACAACTTTCATGTTTTTACGTTTTTCCAAATTCCAAAAGGAACATGGTGAAAAACCGCGGTTCCACCGCGACCGCGGCAGAACCCGCAGAGTGTACTCGCGGACAACTGAAGAATCAGAGAGTATGTTTGGCCGCGGTTTGACCGCGACCGCGGCTGGGACCGTGGCAGGAAGAGAAAATTTCAGGGACTAAAGTGCAAAACATGGGATTTTATGTCCTAAACCCTATATTAAAACAAAGGAGGCCGGCCAAGAACAAGAAGGGGACATATTTTTTGGACACAAATTAGACCTAAGGAGGCAGGAGACACTACTTTAGGGTTAGACAACACCCTTGGAGGCAAGAACACATTGGGAGCAAGGCGGAGAATTCTTCTACGAGTTTTTTCCTTCCTCTTCCTATTTTTCATTGTTGGTTATGACTTTTAGTATTGTAGTTTTACATACTATTATGAATAAGCTAATTTGTTATCTAGAGTTTTGATAGAACTTTTTTTGTAGGATAAATTCTTGTTATGTTTTTATATAATTGAGCCATAGCTTTTCTCTATTTGTTCAACTACGTTTATATTCTTGTTGATTGAAGAGCTCTCAATTAGCTGTGCCTATTTAGTATGCATAACTCGGGAGAGAGTGCATATTAGTTAATTGTTGAACAACACCACTCCCAGAGTATTAATGAGGGATCAATAACCGAGGGTTTAAAGGTGGGATTAGGGATAACGAAGCCTTGGTTGCGATCTGAAGTGAGCTGTATTAAAAGCCAGCTAGCGTAGCTCGGGAGAGTGCGTCTAGTAAATTGTCGTAATTACTCGGAGAGATTTACGGTAATAAGAGTGCTCGTGATCGGTAGAGAATACTTAGGCGAAATTATAGAAGACATAGCGGGAAGGATTTCCGACAATAGGGGAATCATAACTCTAGACCTCCTTAATCTCTTTCTCTAACCCTCAATATCTTTAGTTGTTAATTTACTATTTTTAATTTGTTAGTTAAGTAGTTTAAACACAAGAATCTTAATATCTATAAGTTAGGAATTGTTCAAGCTTGTCTTCTTGGTGATTAGTGAACAACTGTAGCTTAAACCTTAGTTTCTTGTGGGATCGACTCCGGACTTGTAAACCGGATTATATTTGCAACGACCGCATTGTCCTTTTTAAGGCATAGTTGGGCGTATCAGTATACCTAATTACCAATTATATACCATTAGTGGTTTTTAAGGGTATTTAATTACACTCCTAATTTAATGGTACCGTTTATTCCTTCTAATACCACTCTCCCGACGTTTCTCTCTCAATTCCCACACCTTCACCCACGTTTCCCTCCCACACCCACGATTTCTGTATCAAAATCCCATTATTTCTTCCATAGCCAAGGCTTTGAATTCGAATTTGGGTTTTCAAAAGACATTGTTTGTTTGGATTGGATGTTGTTGCAAATATTTGAGAATTCTCTCTGCGTCTCTCTCTATCTCGCAATCCAAAATTTCAGTAATATAAGAGGAAAGGAAAAGAAGAGCAGCAATTCCACCATTGACAGCCATTAAAAAAGCTTTGAAGCTTTGAATTCTAATTTGGGTTTTCAAAAATTATTATTTGTTTTGGATTGGGTGTTGTTGTAAATAATTGGGAATATGGTTGGAGTTTATATCTCAATTTTGAGGGGTTTTGGTAAAAGATTAGACTTGGTTTTGGCTGAATTTCAGATTGAAACTCGAAGAAAGAAGAAGAAGACATGACATATATTTATATTTGCAGAAATTATAGATAAATTGTAGAAAAATTATAGACTGTTGTTTATTTATTTTTCAGCTTGTGTTTTTGTGTTTAAAAGTTTTGATGGGAGCTTGTTATTCCACTTCGTCTGTTTTTAGGTTATATATGTTCTATATCTTTAAATTCAAGAAGTATGGTTGTAATGTATTTAAAGAGGCGTGAATTTGTAGAATAGGTGAATGTGAGGAAATGAGCCAAATAAGACTCACAATGGCTTGTTTTCTACATTTAATCTACAAACAAATACATATCATTTGAAAAAATTAATAAAAAATATAAAATTATGTTTGTACAAATTATCTACAAAATATCTACAAAACTGGGTATATTGAATTTTAATATCCCAATTCCCATTCAATTGTAGCATAATTGGGATTTTCAAACATAATTGCGTTTTTGTAGAAGATTTGTAGAAGTTTTAGTCGTTTTTGATTTGTGAAAACAGAAAACAAAGCATCTACAATCAGAATACAATAATCTACAATTTATCTAACAAAATATCTACAAACTAGGTACATTGAATTTTAATATCCCAATTCCCATTCAATTGTAGCATAATTGGGATTTTTGACATAATTGCGTTTTTTCAGAAGATTTGTAGAAGTTTTTAGTCGTTTTTTATTTGTGAAAACAGAAAATAAAGCATCTACAATCAGAATACAAATAATCTACAATTTATCTACAAAATATCTACAAACGGGTAATATTTGGACTCGACATGCTTCACCTGAAATGTATGTTTCACATTTTTGATACATATTTTTGTCCAAAACAGTACTAAATCATCCACTTAAATACAATTTTTTATACAATGTTGTTCAACTTTCATACAATAGGTAAATGAATAAAAAGAAAAATAAAATAAACAACAGTCTACAATTTTTCTACAATTCTGCAATATAATGTATGTCATGTCTTCTTCTTCTTTCCTTCTTCTTCTTCTTCTTCTTCTTCTTCTTCTTCTTCTTCTTTCTTCTTCTTTCTTCTTCTTCTTCTTTGTGTTTCAATCAGAAATTCAGCCAAAACTAAGTCTAATTCTCACCAAAACCCCTCAAAATTGAGATATAAAACTCCAAAACCATATTCCCAATTATTTGCAACAACACCAATCCAAACAAATAATAATTTTTGAAAACCCAAATTTCAATTTAAGCTTCAAAGCTTTTTAATGGCTGTCAATGGTAGAATTGCTACTCTCTTTTCTTTGCTTTGTATTACTTGAAATTTGGACATAATTGCGTTTGATGTAGAAGAATTGTAGAAGATTTAGTCGTTTTTGATTTGTGAAATCAGAAAAAAGGTTTGAAACAACAGTGTATCAAAAAAGCAGAGACACTAAATTTGAAACAGAAACTGACGAAGAAGATTAATGTGCGTGATTTGCGTTATGGAAGATCTGGAAGAATATTTTAATTCCCCTTTTTTACCGCGCCTAATAAGGAATCATAAAGCTACAGTGATTCCTTATTTAATGGCATTGTATATATTATGTAGAAATACTATTAGCATGAATGGTAATATGCAATTTATGAACATATTTGGTAATAAGTTTCATATATGGTATATATACGAAAATTTCCCATTGAATAAAGACCCCAAGGCCCAATACTCTTCCTTCTGAAAGCCCAATACGTGAAGCCCAGTAAGACAACCCAATTCCCAATTCAGCTATACCCTATTTCCTTGTTTGTATCGTCACTTTCCTTTTCTTGTCTGAACATTACAATACCTTCCCCTTCGAAAGAGACCTTGCCCTCAAGGTCGTTGTTGCGCGATAAACGCCGGGAAAGTGGTTTTGATGTAGCCCCAAGTCCTCCCAAGTCGCATCTTCTTTGCGCAAATTTGCCCACTGAACCAAAATTTTGACTGCAACGACATTACTCTCCTTAACCACACGCCTCTGTAAAATGGCAACTGGCTGAATCAAAACATGACCTTCACTGTCACAAGCTGGTGGATGCTGCTGAGGGCATATTGATGGTCCAATACGCCATTTGAGCTGGGAACATTGAAAGACTAGGTGGGCGTGATTCTGGTGGTAGCTCTAAACAGTCCACTTCACCAATCTTCTGCAAAACTTTGTAAGGACCAAAGAATCGAGCACAAAGCTTGACATTTCTTCTCACTTCAATAGATGACTGTCGATAGGGCTGTAGTTTGAGGTACACCTGGTCCCCTACCTCCAAGACTCGTTCAGAACGGAGTCGATCTGCATAAAATTTCATCCGTGACTGTGCGTGCACAAGGTTGTCACGTAATGCTTGTAGCATATGTTGTCGTTGGGTTTAGATTCAACCCCAGTGGGGCTTGATGTGTATGTGGTAAAGCTCCCAATGGTAGTGAGTTGGGGGGTTGACCATAAAGGGCTTCAAAGGGAGTGACTTTAAGAGAGTTTATAAAAATTAGTGTTATACCACCACTCTACCAGTGGTAAGCCATCTAGCCAGTGTTTAGGATTCTCAAACACCATAGCTCGTAAGTAGGTCTCTAAACACCGATTGAGTCTTTCAGGTTTGCCCATCCGACTGAGGGTGATAGGCTGAACTCATATTAAGATTAGTTCCCATTATTTTGAATAAGTGCTGCCAAAAATGACTAGTGAAAACAGATCCTCTGTTGAAAAATGATCTGGGAAGTTCATGTAACCTATACACCTCCTTCATAGAATAGTTCTGCCACTTTTTGTGCTTGAAAAATGATGTTTTTAGGCTAAGAAATGTCCCATACAATGGACAGCCTATCCACCACAATTAAAGCACAACATTCTTCCCTGTAGAGAAAGGTAAGCCTCTACAAAATCCATAGATATATCCTGCCACACCTGTTCTAGAATAGGAAGGGGTTGTAAATAGCCCTGGGGTTGCACATTTTCAGACTTGATCCTCTTGACAAATATCACATTTACTCACCCATTTAAAGATCTCTAATTTCAATGTTAGGCAATAGAAAATCAGCTGCACCTCTCTTAAAGTACCTTGCTGCCAGAATGACCACCAAGAGGTGATTGATGCATTGCTTCTAAAATCTTACTCTTTAGATTGGTTCTCTTCCCACATAGATTTTTGTGTTTATACCTGATGGCCCCTTGTTGTAATGAATAATCTGAATTAACTGCCTGAAGAGGCAAGCTAGTTCACCCACAATGCTAAAGCAATAGGATCTCACCACCCACCACCACCATCCTCAATCATAATCGCCACCACTACCAATCACTACTAGCTACTAGCATGAACTACCATCATCAACCAAGACTACCACCAACCACCGCCTCTAGTCGGCATTCACCCGTTAGCCATCACCATCAACAACTATCATATTTTAAAAAACTATATATTTTAATGATAGAATATTAGATTAGTTAGTATTTCATTTGAATTTTATGTTTATTAATTTTCAAATAAAGATAAATTTTATACATCCAGATGTTAAAAATCAAACAGTCTTAATTATTTCTATTCAGATCTTAATACACATCTTAATATATTTAGATGTGTATTTATATTCAGATGTCTTAATCTTAATACACATCTTGATATTCAGATGTATATTCAGATTCAGACGTCTTAATCTTAAAAAATAACAAATGAGGCCTTAAAGGCCTTATTCAAATGGTGTTTGACTTGATGTCCATGTGTACGTGAACTTATAATTTTTTTGTAAAACTAGATATTTTATGCATATATTTCATAAAATTAATTTAATATATCGGTGGGCTCACAGGCTCTAAAAAATTTTGAATTATACATTTGATTGAATACTGAGTTATTTACTCTAATGAAGAGATTGATTCCAAATTAATAATTTTTTGTCCCCTCTATTGATATCCTTGTCTTATCCCCCGGTAGTTAAGTCTTACTTGGCCACTAATCAATAACTTTTTCATTTATAACTTTGACTAAGATCTGTTTGTCTAAATTGAACAAAAAATAAAAATAAAAAGTTCTAGAGATAATTATTATTTCGGCTCGATTGGTTTGCCAGTATTACTATTTTAGAGTAAAATAATTTCATTCATCGCAGATTTTTCATACATTTCAAGTTTTTCTAACTATTAAAGTTGTAAATTATAGTATTTCATATATTTTATACTTCTTCAAATAGAAGTTGATCGCTGAGGAAAAATATCATAGCCCCTTGAGTCAATAAGAATAGCAGAATTTTGGTTTAAAATACCTTACCTTAAATGTGTCGACATTGAAGTTATCTCCGTTGAATTTCTTATATCGGAATATGGATCAAATAATATATATTCTTTTTTGAGTGGTCTACGAGCGGCTGCTCAATCAATTAGTTATGAAATACCATTAGCTCTATGTGTGTTATCAATATTCAGCTTAAAATGCCTTATTTCATGATATAATAGTTTAAAAGCTTCATTGTGCACCCAAAACATTGTTTGGTCAAATAGACATTTTTGAAATTTTAGTTCAACCAAGTGACATATTCATGAAACTTCTGAACATACTTTTATTTCTGGGCCACCTACATTCTGGCTGAGCAGCAATTTCCATATTCTAATATAGGGGTGTTCATGGTTCGGTTTGGATCGGTTTTTCGGAAAAAGAAACCAAACCAAGTAAGTCGATTTTTTAAATATTAGAACCAAACCAAACCAATTAAGTCGGGTTTTTCTCGATTCGGTTTATGTCGGGTTTTGTCGGTTTTTCGGTTTTTTCGGTTATTTGTCGGTTTTTTCTTAAATATAAGACATACACTACCAAACACATATTCCGGCGACCACATTTTCAACGTAACACTATCAAATCAATTGTCCTTTGAGAAATCTATTATTTACTAAAATATATTGATGATAATTGAATTAAATAGTGATGAATAATTTAAGGACCCAATTAAAAATATATCTTTTTAACATGAAATGGATTCTTACACTTAACAAAAGAAAACTACCAATCAAACTAGAATATAAAGGTAAAAAACTGTACTAAAAGTGCAACGATTAACATCACAATAGAAATTTTGAAACTTTGTATAAAAATATACATATAGATAGGTGTAATAATAAATTTGAAATAGCTACACCTATAGTCGGTTTGGTTCGGTTTTCTTCGGTTATTTTTTATTAAAACCAAAACCAAACCAAATTTGATCGGTTTTTAAAATTCAAAACCAAAACCAAACCAAACCAAAAAGTATCGGTTTTTTTTGTCGGTTTGGTTTGGTTTTCGATTTGGTACGATTTTTCGGGTTTTTATGAACATCCCTAGACCCAGCCCATCTTAGCCCAAGTACACTTTGGGTTGGGTTGGGCAATGACCCATTTATTGACCTAACCCATCTTGACCCGCCCAAATTCAGCCCGATGTGGCCATTTGCCACCCCTATGAGGATCTATGAGAAATAGTTTCTCTACCTTATACAAGGTAGGAATAACGTGTGCGCATACACTCTACCCTCCCAGACCCTATTTATGACATCACACTGGATATACCATTTTTGAAATTTTGCACTAGTCTCTAAGGTCTATACCACTTATTTAACAACTAGCTAGTTCACACCTTTAAGTGCTGTAGTGTCAGATTTTATGTCTAATTTCTTCTGCTAGTTATTCATAAGATTGTAGTTTTTAAAAAGAAATCCCACCACCGACCACCAGCAACCCCAATTAGGTTTCTTGAGGATGCAAGCAAGTATTAACATCTTTTTCCTTTTGAACGTAAAGTGATAGAGGAGTAAAGAAAGTTGGTGTCTACGAAAAAAATTACTATATACTTAAAGCTATTAATGAAGTTAACTTTGGTCATTAATTTGGCTGATTCATAGCCAGCCCCTTTCTGCGTGTTGATCAATGGACTAAAAAGGTTCAAATTAAACTTACCAAAAGACGGATCAATCTAAATCAAGAATGTTGAGTAAATTTTATATTATTATTGCTTTGTGATAATAGTGCTGTAATGTACTTAATTGAGAAATGAAATTCGAAAAGGAACTAAGCTTTTTTGATCAACAATTCAATGATTACAATCTGCACTTCAACTGATATGAATGAACTCAGAAGGAATAGAAATGGAGTTTAGAAAGAAGAAGAAGAAGAAGATAGTAAAAGAAGTAGAGAGAGAAAGTAGTTAGGATTCTGTTATTGCAAAAAGATACTCACTTCACTACTAGTGTGTTATTTAAGTATTTAACTAACTGACCCAACTAATTGGACTAATTGAATAAGGAATTTTTACATTCCTATGCCATATAGGAAACTATATTACCCTCAATGTTTAAGGTTTGATATAATTACATTTAGTATATGATGATAGGCTATAATTGCATATTTTAGTCGCTTATTACACTCGAATTTACTGCACTTTAATTGAGTTTGCGCTTTAATCGCTAGTGTTTTGCACTAATTGTGTGTTTTATGCCTTGTAGGTGTGATTCTGAGCTATATAGATGTTATGAAATGAATTTAAGTGATTTGAAGCTTTGAAGTCTAAGTAAAAGCTCAAGGAATTAAGCCGGGATCGTGTTCGGGGGTCAAATTTGATAATTAAGTACGAACGAAGACTTTCGGAGGTATATTGCACACTGTGTAGTAAAATAAACATAACGTTTTGCTCAGAACTCCATTTGGGCTCCACAATATATGGTTGGAAAGCTAACTCAAAGGACTACAACTTTCATGTTTTACGTTTTTCCAAATTCCAAAAGGAACATGGTGAAAAACCGCGGTTCCACCGCGACCGCGGCAGAACCGCGGCAGAGTGTACTCGCGGACAACTGAAGAATCAGAGAGTATGTTTGGCCGCGGTTTGACCGCGACCGCGGTGGGACCGTGGCAGGAAGAGAAAATTTCAGGGACTAAAGTGCAAAACATGGGATTTTAAGTCCTAAACCCTATATTAAACAAAGGAGGCCGGCCAAGAACAAGAAGGGGACATATTTTGGACACAAATTAGACCTAAGGAGGCAGGAGACACTACTTTAGGGTTAGACAACACCCTTGGAGGCAAGAACACATTGGGAGCAAGGCGGAGAATTCTTCTACGAGTTTTTTCCTTCCTCTTCCTATTTTTCATTGTTGGTTATGACTTTTAGTATTGTAGTTTTACATACTATTATGAATAGCTAATTTGTTATCTAGAGTTTTGATAGAACCTTTTGTAGGATAAATTCTTGTTATGTTTTTATATAATTGAGCCATAGCTTTTCTCTATTTGTTCAACTACGTTTATATTCTTGTTGATTGAAGAGCTCTCAATTAGCTGTGCCTATTTAGTATGCATAACTCGGGAGAGAGTGCATATTTAGGTAATTGTTGAACAACACCACTCCCAGAGTATATGAGGGATCAATAACCGAGGGTTTAAAGGTGGGATTAGGGATAACGAAGCCTTGGTTGCGATCTGAAGTGAGCTGTATTAAAAGCCAGCTAGCGTAGCTCGGGAGAGTGCGTCTAGTAAATTGTCGTAATTACTCGGAGAGATTTACGGTAATAAGAGTGCTCGTGATCGGTAGAGAATACTTAGGCGAAATTATAGAAGACATAGCGGGAAGGATTCCGACAATAGGGGAAATCATAACTCTAGACCTCCTTAATCTTTTCTCTAACCCTCAATATCTTTAGTTGTTAATTTACTATTTTAATTTGTTAGTTAAGTAGTTAAACACAAGAATCTTAATATCTATAAGTTAGGAATTGTTCAAGCTTGTCTTCTTGGTGATAGTGAACAACTGTAGCTAAACCTTAGTTCTCTGTGGGATTCGACTCCGGACTTGTAAACCGGATTATATTTGCAACGACCGCATTGTCCTTTTTATAAGGCATAGTTGGGCGTGATCAGTATACCTAATTACCAATTATATACCATTAGTGGTTTTTAAGGGTATTAATTACACTCCTAATTTAATGGTACCGTATATTCCTTCTAATACCACTCTCCCGACGTTTCTCTCTCCAATTCCCACACCTTCACCCACGTTTCCCTCCCACACCCACGATTTCTGTATCAAAATCCCATTATTTCTTCCATAGCCAAGGCTTTGAATTCGAATTTGGGTTTTCAAAAGACATTGTTTGTTTGGATTGGATGTTGTTGCAAATATTTGAGAATTCTCTCTGCGTCTCTCTCTATCTCGCAATCCAAAATTTCAGTAATATAAGAGGAAAGGAAAAGAGAGCAGCAATTCCACCATTGACAGCCATTAAAAAGCTTTGAAGCTTTGAATTCTAATTTGGGTTTTCAAAAATTATTATTTGTTTGGATTGGGTGTTGTTGTAAATAATTGGGAATATGGTTTGGAGTTTATATCTCAATTTTGAGGGGTTTTGGTAAAGATTAGACTTGGTTTTGGCTGAATTTCAGATTGAAACTCGAAGAAGAAGAAGAAGACATGACATATATTATATTTGCAGAAATTATAGATAAATTGTAGAAAAATTATAGACTGTTGTTTATTTATTTTTCAGCTTGTGTTTTTGTGTTAAAAGTTTTGATGGGAGCTTGTTATTCCACTTCGTCTGTTTTTAGGTTATATATGTTGCTATATCTTTAAATTCAAGAAGTATGGTTGTAATGTATTTAAAGAGGCGTGAATTTGTAGAATAGGTTGAATGTGAGGAATGAGCCAAATAAGACTCACAATGGCTTGTTTTCTACATTTAATCTACAACAAACTACATATCATTTGAAAAATTAATATAAAAATATAAAATTTTAATGTTTGTACAAATTATCTACAAAATATCTACAAACTGGGTATATTGAATTTTAATATCCCAATTCCCATTCAATTGTAGCATAATTGGGATTTTCAACATAATTGCGTTTTTTGTAGAAGATTTGTAGAAGTTTTAGTCGTTTTTGATTTGTGAAAACAGAAAACAAAGCATCTACAATCAGAATACAATAATCTACAATTTATCTACAAAATATCTACAAACTAGGTACATTGAATTTTAATATCCCAATTCCCATTCAATTGTAGCATAATTGGGATTTTTGACATAATTGCGTTTTTTCAGAAGATTTGTAGAAGTTTTAGTCGTTTTTTATTTGTGAAAACAGAAAATAAAGCATCTACAATCAGAATACAAATAATCTACAATTTATCTACAAAATATCTACAAACGGGTACATATTTGGACTCGACATGCTTCACCTGAAATGTATGTTTCACATTTTTGATACATATTTTTGTCCAAAACAGTACTAAATCATCCACTTAAATACAATTTTTATACAATGTTGTTCAACTTTCATACAATAGGTAAATGAATAAAAGAAAAATAAATAAACAACAGTCTACAATTTTTCTACAATTTCTGCAATATAATGTATGTCATGTCTTCTTCTTCTTCTTCGTGTTTCAATCCGAAATTCAGCCAAAACTAAGTCTAATCTTCACCAAAACCCCTCAAAATTGAGATATAAACTCCAAACCATATTCCCAATTATTTGCAACAACACCCAATCCAAACAAATAATAATTTTTGAAAACCCAAATTTCAATTTAAAGCTTCAAAGCTTTTTAATGGCTGTCAATGGTAGAATTGCTACTCTCTTTTCCTTTGCTTTGTATTACTGAAATTTGGACATAATTGCGTTTGATGTAGAAGAATTGTAGAAGATTTAGTCGTTTTTGATTTGTGAAATCAGAAAAAAGGTTTGAAACACAGTGTATCAAAAAAGCAGAGACACTAAATTTGAAACGAAACTGACGAAGAAGATTAATGTGCGTGATTTGCGTTATGGAAGATCTGGAAGAATATTTAATTCCCCTTTTTTACCGCGCCTAAATAAGGAATCATAAAGCTACAGTGATTCCTTATTTAATGCATTGTATATATTATGTAGAAATACTATTAGCATGAATGGTAATATGCAATTTATGAACATATTTGGTAATATAGTTTCATATATGGTATATATACGAAAATTTCCCATTGAATAAAGACCCCAAGGCCCAATACTCTTCCTTCTGAAAGCCCAATACGTGAAGCCCAGTAAGACAACCCAATTCCCAATTCAGCTATACCCTATTTCCTTGTTTGTATCGTCACTTTCCTTTTCTTGTCTGAACATTACAATACCTTCCCCTTCGAAAGAGACCTTGCCCTCAAGGTCGTTGTTGCGCGATAAACGCCGGAAAGTGGCTTTTGATGTAGCCCCAGTCCTCCCAAGTCGCATCTTCTTTGCGCAAATTTGCCCACTGAACCAAAATTTTGACTGCAACGACATTACTCTCCTTAACCACACGCCTCTGTAAAATGGCAACTGGCTGAATCAAAACATGACCTTCACTGTCACAAGCTGGTGGATGCTGCTGAGGGCATATTGATGGTCCAATACGCCATTTGAGCTGGGACACATGAAAGACTAGGTGGAGGCGTGATTCTGGTGGTAGCTCTAAACAGTCCACTTCACCAATCTTCTGCAAAACTTTGTAAGGACCAAAGAATCGAGCACAAAGCTTGACATTTCTTCTCACTTCAATAGATGACTGTCGATAGGGCTGTAGTTTGAGGTACACCTGGTCCCCTACCTCCAAGACTCGTTCAGAACGGAGTCGATCTGCATAAAATTTCATCCGTGACTGTGCGTGCACAAGGTTGTCACGTAATGCTTGTAGCATATGTTGTCGTTGGGTTAGATTCAACCCAGCTGGGGCTTGATGTGTATGTGGTAAAGCTCCCAATGGTAGTTGAGTTGGGGGGTGACCATAAAGGGCTTCAAAGGGAGTGACTTTAAGAGAGTTATAAAAATTAGTGTTATACCACCACTCTACCAGTGGTAGCCATCTAGCCCAGTGTTTAGGATTCTCAAACACCATAGCTCGTAAGTAGGTCTCTAAACACCGATTGAGTCTTTCAGTTTGCCCATCCGACTGAGGGTGATAGGCTGAACTCATATTAAGATTAGTTCCCATTATTTTGAATAAGTGCTGCCAAAAATGACTAGTGAAAACAGATCCTCTGTCTGAAAAAATAGATCTGGGAAGTTCATGTAACCTATACACCTCCTTCATGAATAGTTCTGCCACTTTTTGTGCTGAAAATGGATGTTTTAAGGCTAAGAAATGTCCATACATGGACAGCCTATCCACCACAATTAGCACAACATTCTTCCCTGTAGAGAAAGGTAAGCCCTCTACAAAATCCATAGATATATCCTGCCACACCTGTTCTAGAATAGGAAGGGGTTGTAATAGCCCTGGGGTGTGCACATTTTCAGACTTGATCCTCTGACAAATATCACATTTACTCACCCATTTAAAGATCTCTAATTTCATGTTAGGCCAATAGAAAATCAGCTGCACCCTCCTATAAGTACCTTGCTGCCCAGAATGACCACCAAGAGGTGATTGATGCATTGCTTCTAAAATCTTACTCTTTAGATTGGTTCCTCTTCCCACATAGATTTTGTGTTTATACCTGATGGCCCCTTGTTGTAATGAATAATCTGAATTACTGCCTGAAGAGGCAGCTAGTTCACCCAACAATGCTAAAGCAATAGGATCCTCTTCATAACTGAGGCTAATCTCTTGTAACCAAATAGGTTGAACAGTAGAGATTGCCAATAAGGTGGACTCCTGATCTTGTTTTCTTGACAAGGCATCAGCTACCCTGTTTTCAGTGCCTTTCTTATACTGTACCTCATAGTCAAGGCCTAGAAGCTTAGTCAATCCTTTTTGTTGTAAAGTTGTGGTAATCTTTTGTTCTAACAAGTACTTAAGGCTTTGATGATATGTCCTTACAATAAAATGACCTCCCTGTAAATAGTGTCTCTATTTCTCCACTGCAGTTAAAACTGCCATATATTCTTTCTCATAAGTTGATAGTCCCCTGTTCTGTACTGAAAAAGCCTTGCTTAAGTAAGCTATTGGTCGACCATCTTGCATTAAAACAGCCCCCATCCCTGTAGAGCAAGCATCAGTTTCTACAATAAATGGCTTAGTAAAGTCAGCCAAGGCTAAAACAGGAGCTGAAGACATGGCTGTTTTTAGCTGATTGAAGGTTGTTTCAGCTTCCTCAGACCACTGAAATGAGTTCTTCTTCAGTAAATTAGTGAGGGGTCTGCTGATAATTCCATAAGACTTGACAAATCTCCTGTAGTAACCAGTGAGACCCAAAAACCCTCTAAGATCCTTAACAGATCTGGGAACAGGCCAATTGATCATGGCCTCAATCTTAGCAGGGTCAAAAGCTACCCCTTGGCCTGAGATAATATGCCCCAAATACTCCACTTGACCTTGACCAAAAGCACATTTAGACAACTTAGCATAAAGTTGCTCTTTCTGTAACACCTCTAATACCTGCCTAAGACGCATAACATTGTGAGCACGTGATTTTTGCCCTAACCAAATTATTCCAAAAGTTTCAAATAATTGATTTCTTTATTATTTTACAATTTTTGTGAATTTTTGTTAAATTTTTGTGTTAATTGGTGGCATTATTTTTTATTTATATGAAAATACAAAAAATATGCACTTGCATTTAGGGATTTAATTTCACAATTTTAGGTATTAATTAGTTTTAGAACAAAATTTAAAGAAAATTGCAAAAAAATAGTTTCTCTGCATTTTTAATTGTTAATTGTTGCGTTTATCTTTAAATAGAGTTTTTAAATAATTTTAGGAGTTAAATAGTTTAATTAGGTCCTTGTTTTGTTTTAGCATTTTATAAAACCAGAAAAATAAATAAATACTAAAATACCAAGAAATAAATAAATAAATAAATAAAATACAAAAGCAAGAAAACAAAATCAAAAGGAAATTGAGTCCTTAATAGAAGATCCAAATTTGGGCTAAATTCACCCCTAGCCCAAATCAAAGCCCCAAAATCCGTCCAAACCACCCCTGTTCCCAGCCCAAACCCGCATCCTAACCCGGTCCAATTCCTTTTGTAACAAAACGACGTCGTTTTTGTTAAAATTAATCCTGGCCGTCGAGGATCTTTGATCCAACGGTTGGGAAGTGGTTTAATCTTGATATATATATGTCCAAACCCCACCCCACCCCCTATCCGGTCATCTCTCTCACACCCCTATATACACCACCACTCCGCCTCCGTTCTCCGCCGTCCGCCGCCGGCCGGAAATCGTCTCCGCCGCGCCGGCGGCCAAAACTTCCAAATCACCCCCCAAATTTCACCATAGCCTCGTCTCCGTCTTCCCCACTCCGAATCCACCATTGTTTTCTTCCAAATCCCAACCAACGTCCAAATCTGCAAACCCTAGCCGCCGTCGGCGAAGCGCTGGTCATTCCAATGGCCACCAGAAAAACACCATAGATGCTCCTTCTTCTCCTTTTTCCAACCCCCATGGTCATTTCCCTCGAATCTTCCCCCATCTCGTCGAATAATCGATTGAATATTCCGGCCAAAACACAAAGTATGCCACACAGTCCCAAATTAACACCCTGTGACCGCCTGAGCCTCCTCTACCTAATCCCCATACCCGTTTGTCTCGAATCTGCCTGGGTTTGCTCGAATCTTCATTTAAATTTTCCGGCGAAAACCCTAATTCAAAATCTTTGTGATTTCGGACCGTAATATCCATAACCAGGTGTTTTCTTATGAAAACACGATGATTAGGGATATTACGTGTCAGGAATTTTGGAAGATTCAAACATTAATGGCTGGCCGGAGCTTTCATCAGTAAGTTTCTGATTGTATTTTTATTTTATTTTTATTTTTCTTTATTTCTGTTCATCTGCATGCCTGTTTTGAATTAATAGGTCTACTGTTAAGTAAATTGTTTTCTGTTAATTAGTAATAGTTGTAGAGTAAAGCATGATTAAATGTGTTTTGTTTCATTAGTTTAATTGATAATAGTTTTTGATGAATTTGAGTCTGTGTTAACTCTGCAATTCGATTTATTTTGATAGTTTTTAATTTTATTGATGTTTTGGAGTTTTGCGGGAACTGTTGAGTGGCAACTCGATTTTTATATTGGTTAGATGAATTGGTTATAGTGAAATCTGATAGTTAATTTAATTCAGTAATTGTATCAATAATCTTAAGTTCTAGTTTTCAATCAATTAGTAAGATTTAGCTTAATTAGTTTGGCATTGATTAGCTTAATCGATGGGTATAGATGATAATGGTAATTTGGTAAATTGAGAACTAAGATCAAGGGTTAATAATTCAAATAGTTCAGGGGTTTTTGTTTGGTTTGGTAGTAACTTTCAGGGAGTTTTAAGGGTATTTAGGCATGGAAAAGGGTAGTTTTATTAGATTTGGTAATTGTATAAATAGCAAGGGTAGTTTAGGGATTAAAGGGAAATAGGAACACGAGTAGAACCTTCTAGACTTCAAAATAGATTAAGGTCATTTCGGAAGTTTAAACATTACTTTGGATAACAAGTTAAAAAATAAAGGGACTAAACTGAAAATAATTAAAGGACTAAAGTGTTAAAAATAAAGTCTGAAATTGCCCTAGTAACTTGCCTATCATAAAGCATGGTTACTGGGGTACAAGGGGATTTTTTTTAAGAGGGGAGGAGCCTAAAAAATACTGAAAAAGCTTCCTGCAAAAAGCGTGTCAAAAGAAAACCAAAAATGACTATCCATTGCAAATTTGCTAGGTAGCTTTGAAAGCTCTCATTCTGACCATTAAAACTCCAGCTTATCCAAAGGTTGAAAATGGCTTTGAATTTTGGGTGTTCCTGTAGTTTGTGGATTTTCAAAAGTTTCCTGGGTCATTTTCCTGGGTTTATTTGAGTTTAATTCAGCCTGGTTTTGGGTTTCAACTGGTGATATTCATTTGAAATTGATTTACTGGCCTGCATAATTATATCATTTCTGGTTAGAAAATCATCAGAAGCTGCTGTTGATTGCATGTTGTACTGCCTGCTAACTTTTTCCTTTTGTTTGCTTCAAATTCCAGGTTACTTATCTTAGCCTCAATGAACTTAATGATGCAGTCCTGATGTCTAGTCAAAACTAGAAGAAAAACTAAAGGTGCAAGCTGTATTTTACTTTTGTTTAATACAATGCAATTTTGTAATTATTGTGTACACTATAACATGTACATTGAGAGGACTGTATGGACTGTGACTTAACCGACTGCTATATGCCATAGAATCATATAAATAAACTCTGTTGAACAGTGTTAGGCTTAAATCGTGTAGTCCTGTACCAATGTTTGAAATAATCAAACTTAAAACATGATTTTAGTTTGATGAATTAGCCAGTATCATCACAAGGTTTCGTTTGTTACATTGTTACTCAAAACTAAGAGAGGACACCAGTGACTACTCATAATTTACATGTCCATAATACAGATGTTAAAAGGTAGGCCGTTCGAGTTCCAGGTTATTTGTATGCTTTTCAACTTGAATCGTGCACGGATTGCCTAGTTTTTTTTTTTTAAAAATTAATGATCCTTATTACAATAACTGTAAAAAGAGTTTAATAGGCCAAATTTGAAATCAGATTTGCATTTAAATTCACACATAAAATCGGACATCCTGTGTCCAGTGAGACTTGGGCTTGGTCAGGTGATAGAGCCCAATTACAATAGGCTTCATAAACTGGAGCATAGCATAACTCACATACAAATTCACTCTCAATTTGGGCTCCTGAATAAAGCCCACTGCTCGATGGACTCTCGCCCAAGTATGCTGAAATTCAATTATTGTGGAATGGTTTAGATTCCCTACTTCATAGTTTAATATAATATAAATTTTGGGCTTTCAAGTTAGGTGGTGGGTTTCAATTAAGAAGGCTTTGTCCTTTTGTTTGAATCCGGACTTGAAACTCCGAAGCCCGAATTTTATAACATTGATTATTTAGGCCCCCTTTTAGAGACAAAATTCAATAGAAAATCAATAGCAATGCTTTAGGATATCCCTCAAATAAAAGTGGGAACGAGCCTCGCCAAACAGATCTATAAATTGCGGGGCCCCATTAAATCTTATATTACAATATTTTAGAAATTGGGCCAAGCCATTTAACAATTTTCAACATGGCTTCCCGCAAAGTTAATAGGTGGCGCTAGCCACCTTTAGGCACGCTTTTAATAATTTTAAACTTTCCTAAACCTCGGGTTGCGCCTTTCATGCAACCCAAATCGCAAATCCAAAACGTTGAATAAGAAGGTGTTTAGGATCCGGGTTGCATTTCAATGTGAACGTGATCCAAAAAACACGCTCTTTAAACGGCGTTCACTTTCGTAAAAACAAAATAAACTTAAAAGCCGGTGAACGATCTTAAAATTACGCTATAGGTTTTAAATATGTTATAAAAAACCAGATTTTAGCCATTTATGATAATTTAAGCGACCGTGCTAGAACCACGGGATCCGGGGGTGGCCTAACACCCTTCTACGGGTCAACAGAATTCCTTACACAGATTTCTGGTTTCGCAAGACTCCAATTGGGAAGTCGAAATTTTCCTCGATTGGGATTTAAAATTAAATGGTGACTTGGGACACCGAAAAGCAAACCTATCCAAGTGGCGACCTAAAATATAAATAATCGCATTTCGAACATAATGTCACTTTAAATGGAAAACTCCTTATACATTTATCCTTCGGGGTAGGTTGGTGTAAAAAAGGGAGGTGTGACGCTTCTGGCGACTCTGCTGGGGATAGCGAACCAGGAATTTTCGATTCAGGTTCAAGAATTCGAGCTTAGTAATAATTGTTATATTTGGGCTTCATCCTGATTTCCTACATGTTTCCATGCTAAATGTGCTAAATGCTTTACCGCTTTTGATATTTTGTGAATTTGTATATATAAATGTTACAATCCCTTCCTCTCTCTGAGTCTTCTACATCATGAGAAGGGTGCACTTCGTGTAGCTTCTCTTTGTTTAAGAGTCTTTTCCCAATTTAGAACGAGGTTTGGATAAGTTGCAAAGCCGGCGAGCTTTCTGTATCCCGTCGCCTGCCTCCCCCTCGGCTGAGTTGTCCGCTCGGGTAAGCCAGGTCTAGACCAATAAACCTAGGGGTTAAACCTAGAAGAACAAAACTTCAATGCCGGATCCCTAGAGGACGCTTGTTTGCATCATGTGCATTGACTTTAGGGGACTCAACACAGGGGTTTGGGGATCCGTCTAGGACTGGGCGGGAGGTGACCCTGAAATTGAATTGACCATCCTGATTGCATCTTTACGCTAACTTGGCCATTTATTGCTCGGTATGCATGTTGACTGGCTTTGTCTAAATGAGTGAATTGAGAAAATACGCAGTGGTTTAAGACTCAGTAAGGATAACCTTTGGTTGTGAAAAACCAGTACCCAAATGTACCGAAATGCTGCCGGATTTGTGAAAATGAAACAGAGAAAAGAGAAAAATATTTGAAAACATAGAAAAGAAAAATTGTTGTTCAAAATAGTTTTGATTTTGGCAAATCTGCCGAACTACGCCGGTTTGATTCTCACCGGATGTGAGATACGTAGGCAACCCTCATCGGGCCACCCTTCCTTTTTCAAAAAATAACCAAAAAATGCCAATTTTTGTGTCATAAAATAAGGTCGGGTTGTATCATTCCTGTTTTAAATAAGCCGAAAGCCCCCCAAAGGACGCCGGAGGCCCGTTTGGCAAGAAATAGCCACCTTGAGTCATTTTTAAAATGGTTGCGGGCAACAGCCTTAAAATCTTCTCCCAGAAGTGCTGAAGGCATATTTTGCAAAATACAAGTCCTTATTTTCTGAATAAAGAATTTTTTGCAAAATAGCCATTTTTTCAAATAAATCATTAAGTTCCCCCTAAATAAATGTGCAGATGAATTCAAATAACATCGAAACTTCTCAGTCCTGAGCAGATCCCTTTGAAACCCATATGTGGTGGGCAAATGACCTATGGGAAAAGGAAACAGGGATACTGTGGTTAAAAAAGCCTGGGCGGTCTTGTAGATTTATTGAAAATCAGACCAAGGAAGGGATGTCCCATTGAGGGCGCTGATTCATTTTGGGGACCCGACCCGTAATGTATTTCGCGTTTTTCAGATTTGAACTCACACCCACATTGGAAAGAAATTGCCGGATATGCCGGTCTCACGGGAACTTCCCGGTAGATACCCTTTGGCCGCACGACCGATAACTCTTCACTAGGTTTTTTGACTTGTTTAACATAAGTTCGGGAATCTCAGGACCCGCACTGGCGGAGGGTGTTGTTACACTACACTTCTATATCACACGCATGGGTAACCCCAAAGGTTTTGGAGGACCCAATCAGGATTAACACATGCTGAAATAAGGACAAGTGGGAAAGCCCGACGGGGATTTAGCCTTCATGGGTGGCCTTTTTTGGGAGTGGTAATTTGTCCTAGAAAAGATTGTCACATAAGACCTTGGCCTAGTAGGAATGCTAGATGTTGCCATGAAGAAAACCTACTAGCATAGTGGTTTCCCTTGATTGTAAGCCGAAATTACCGAGCCTCTGACCAAATGTCGAGAAGGGGGGAAATTCTTTCAAGTTGCAATTTTGCTCTTGCAGTTATGGATACAGGAACAGTCTTTGTCACCGACAGGATAATAATGAACTACGGCTTAACCGGGTTGAGTTTTTATTGTAGAGTTCGAGACCCGAGTTACAGGTATTTGAGTTCCCGGAGGGTTAACTGAGGCCTGGTCGTCGTGTTTAAGATCCCTCACTGCAGATAAGTAGAATGGGCTTATGGATGGCTTCCCTCCCTACTGAAGTTTGTGTACACATCGGCAAGAATCCCCTTATATTCTTTTTTGATGGGTATTCGAAGCATCAGCCCTATGCTCCTTACCGCATTTTGCGAACAATTTGAAAGGTTCCAAGAACGGTGCACAGCGATGAAGACTTGAGTGGGCAAAGTCATTGAATTGGGCCCCAAAAGCTGCATTCCCTGAAGGGCCGAATCCGAAGATATGGAATGAGTGCAGGTACCTTGAGCCCAAAACTATAGTACAGGACCGGGCAGAGGTGAGGTAATGATCCCAAATACTCCGGTTTGGTTTCGGTAAAAGTTTCAAAATCCCCGAGTAGACCCCGACAAAAGCCATATGTGCAACATTAACAAGCGAAGCTCAGGTGCAGTGGGATTGGTTGGCTAAAGAAAGGAGTAACAGAGCTCGAATTTGGAGCATTGGAAAAACTAGTTTCAAGAGCTTTCGGTTCAAAACAGCTTGCAAGCCGCAGCTGATGGAGGTGATAAAAAGCAATGGCCCAGGAGATTGAAGCTCTCAAGGCCCAAATTCAAAAATAAATTAATGCAAGGAATCGAGAAAAGAAGTCTATCCGACGAGAGATTGATAAGAGGGTTGAAAGAAACAAAGTCCTGGACTGTCAGGAAGAATTGGGAAAAAAGTCCGAGGGAAGCATGGCAAAACTTTCAGGCTCAATGGGCAAAGAAGACCGAAGGAAAGGGCCCAGTTTGTACAGCAAATGAAGAAAAACTATACACGGAACCAACACCAAACATGAAAAGAAAAATGAACACTCTTAAGAAAAAGCAGCCCGTCGGGAGAAAGGTTTACAGGCCGAGAGGGAACAATGCCTATGAATTAATCGCCTCGATATGGAGAAAGGAAGTAAATGTTACAGGATCTTTCACTTCCAGGATTCTCAGGTGCTAGAGGCTCGTCACTCAACAGATTAAGCCGCCTACTTCCAAGAGAAAGGTCAAAATCAGGGAGAGAATCAGAAACATTGCCAATTATATTGTCATGAAGTCTCAGGCCGGCGAACGGATGGGTCGTACCACAATTCTTTGCCTCCGTAATGATATTTGTTCGCCGCAAGGTTATGAAACGATCTAGATCAGTTGCAAAGGGGTCTTGCACGCAGGCCCGCGGCAATGCCGAGTGATGCCGCCGCCGGGCCCCAGGATTTGAAAGCTTTGAATGTACTCCTAAAAATCGAGTTTTGCAATTTTTTCCCCGTCTGGTTTTTTACTTTCTTTCAAGAAAAGAAAACAAAATAGTCTAGTGCTTGTAAATTGCCATTTATATGAAAATTTGACCAAATTTCCAAAAACGAATTGTTTCTTTATTCTTGCATCTAGGTTTTGCATTTATTTGCAGAACTATCCGCTTGGTCTTGAATTCTGCGGGGTCATGATACGTAGGCAATGCTTCATAGGATTCGACCGTATCCCCTAAAAATAAAAACGAGGGAAGGAAAAAAAAGAAAAACAGAGAGGAAAAGAAACGCAAAGAGAAAATACTGGAAATCGAGAGAAAAAAACCATGGCAGAAAGAACAGGGAAAAGCAAAAAATAAAATAAAAAAAACAGAGGGAAAAAGAAAAATGAAAAAAAAAATAGAAAAAGAGAAAGAAAAGCAAAGAGTGGAAATCAAAAGAAGAGAGAATAGAAAAGAATAAGCCGGGATGACGCATGCAACCAGTGCAAACATGTAAGACAACCGTTTAAACTGTATAGGTGCATCACACCCAATGTTTGCGATTACCTATCTGTTACTTTGTCTCAAACTAAACGTGGTTGCTGATTTCCAGCCTAGCTTTTAGAAAAGGTGGTTGGTTGTGGTAAGCTGACATCAGCATCAATACTTTACCAGATCGAAAGGAAGTGTGGAAATGTCTACAGAATGAACTTTGCCCCCAGTCCCCATCTCTGAGAATAGCCCCATCTCGGGGGTCCCGGCTCTGAAATCCTTTTACCAAGTTGAAGAAAATCGGATCTTGGCCGCTTGACTGATCGGAAATGTTTGGATGCTTGGAACAATGGAAGGAACCCCAAGCCGATTATTCCCGGATTCCCAGAGTTATTCCCTAGAGCTGGAGGTGCTACTACGGTCCCTATCAGTCACCCCCCTACCCCTTTTGGGCCAACCTAACCATGACCGCTCATTTTCGTTAGAAATGCCTTCTGAGGTTCAGCCCCCAAGGTGTTCAAGCGGGAGCGGTTCTAAACATCTTCACTGCTCACCATGTCCTGCTACAACACACCTTCGCTGCCAAGGCCTGCCTTTGATCTCCTCAGCATTCACCATTCCAAAAACCCTGTATTTCCGTCAGTCTCCTCAATAATCCCACATATAATTAGGCTCAGTCCCCCCATACGAGCTTAACAACAGGGCAGGACAAAACCCCCAAAGACCCAGAGCAGGATGAATGGCAAAGAAGAATGAGAAGCCCTCTGAGCAGAAGCTTGAAAAACATGAAAGGATTGAGCGGTTTTGCCAAAGAGTGTCTTCATACACGGATCTATGTATGTTCGCCTCATGTTACACTTGCCGTCAAGGGTTTCAAAACACAAAATTTGAGAAGTATGACGGACACGCGTGACCCATGCTTCACCTTAAGAAAGTATTGATCCAAGTTACGGGGGGCCGGCGGCAAAGATAAGAGCTGTTTTGAATGGCAAAATATTTTTGATAAAGCTTTTGGTTGGTATCGCTTTCAGAATGGGTACATGGATCAAGATTGGCTCGCGTTGGGCATATTTGGGCATGATTCTGGCCCGAGACTTTGTTCGACAATTTCATGTACAACAAAGAGCATCGTGCCGCCGGACAGGAACTCTTTGGCAAAATCCCTTAAGAAGAAGCCTTCAGAAAGCTTCCGTATATGCAACGGCGGCAGGGTCGAGAGTGAAACCTCCAATGGATTTGAGGTAGAGATGGTCACTGTTTTTCCTCCCAAGCCCATGGAAGCAGATATTTTCAGATATGATGTCGCCATGGGTAAACTTCGCCGAGGCGATAAAAAATCCGGAGAGATGGTAGAGATGGGTTAAAAAACGGTAGATATCTTGAAGACCACCTCCCAAGCATCCAAGGCGGGTTGGAGGATGGCCAACAGGCAGAAAGAAAGAAGAAACAGTGATGGTGGCCTCGGAGGGAAGAAGGTATCGGCTCCTAGACCGGTGGTTTCTGAAATGAACCCCCTCAACACTATTACCCTCAATCTGGTATGGCCTATGCCTCCTGCCCACCTTATGCGGTTCATGAATGCACCAAACCTTTCGGCCAAGCCAACCACAAGCTAACGAAAATCCACCTCCCATTCCAAAGAAATAAACCTCCTTACCAAGAACCAATATAATGCCGACCACCGCAGAATAACTTTCGTCCTCGAGAACCTCCCAGGAGGACCAAATTTTACGCCAAAATCGGTGAACCCTATTCCAGTTTGTTTCTCCCGAACTCGTAGATGAATTTGCCTGCAGCCTATTCCCCCAAAACAGGCAGAAACCCAGAATCTCAGCTTATCAACGAGGGGTCCATTGTGCCTTACCCATTTCAGGAGCCGAAGGGCATAGTACTGATAATGTTGGACATTGAAGAAGGCTGTGGAAGAGTTTGATTGAACAAGGGAAAATAGTGTTGAGGGATGAAAGAAGCCCGCCGAATGTGACTAATAACCCGTTGCCCGCTCACACAATGGGCCGGTAATCGGCATGATTTGTGAAGACAGGGAGTTTTGATCCGGCTTTGGAAAGCCATAGTTGCTTATTGCGATGCAGAAAAGAAGCCCAAGTTACTCGCCGAAAGCAAGAACAGGGGAGAAAGAGAATAAACTGTTCAAACTGAACTTGAAAAGAACCATGAAGACAAAAGTTAGAAATGGACTCTCTTTAAAGAATGGAATTCTCTAATGGTTCCGCGAGGACGCCAAGAAAAACCATTGGTTGTCACTATTTCGAGGAGAGCTGAAGGTTAAAAGGGGAAACACCAATATATGTACCAAAAGGAGCCTATGTGGTACGGGGGACAATTAAACCGCCTCGCTGAGTGAGCCAGTGGTTATCTGGACGTGCGTACCAACAAGCCACAATGACAGACCCCCTCTGCGGTGCCATGGACTACCAGAAAACAGTGGGTCACATACAAAGGGCAAAGAATTCGGGGGAACTTCCAAGGGAAGAACTCTTGTTGAGAAATATTCTGTGGCAGGGAAAGTGAACAATGCGCTCGGAAAGCATTTTCCGTCAAAGAGGGCCAGTGAGTGTGTTGAAGAAGCAAGAAGCCTTTTCCAGAAAATGAAGATGCCTGATTATGAGTACAAGTGGAATTCAATTAAGAAAGTAACCCTAACAGGTGTCCCTGCTCTCATTGGTGACAAAATCCTCCGAACCATCAGAAAGATCTTTGATGAAAAAACTTTGAATGAGGATACGTGCCCAATTGAAACTTCAGTCGAGCAGCTCGAAAGATGGAAGAAAGTTTTTTTGCCATCAACCAAACTCTCTTAGTAAAAATGACCTTTGCCACAACAAAGCCTTGCATCTGACCGTCAAGTGTGAGGGTTACTATTCAAACGAGTCATGGTGGATGAGGATCGGGGGTTGACATCTGCCCAACTCTCCACATTGCAAGAGGATGGAGAGTTCGGGACAAAGAAAAAGATCCGCCCGAATAATGTTTTGTGTAAGGGCTTTTTGATGGTATTAGAGGGATACATCGGTGAAATCGACCTGATATTGACCAATAGGTCGGTAGACTTCGAGGTGAACTTTTCCAAAGGTGTTGGACATGGATACAATCTTACAAACTTTTCCTTCTGGGGAGGCCCTGGATCCATGTTGCAGGAGTTTGTGCCCTCCACTCTCCACCAAATGGGTAAAATTCGAGGTAATGAAGGTCAGGAATCCGGGTCCACGGAGAAGACGAGCAATCTATCTATCGTGTATCCATCTATCCCATGTTTGGAGGCAGGGAAGGAGTGAGCATATTGGGTTTTAATCAAGCCTTTGAGATAGTGGTAGCAGATCAGCACGAGGAAAGGAAATCCTGTCCTCCCGCCCTTTCGTGTCCCCCTAACGCTTAATCAATGGTGGCCCAGCCGAAATGATTAGACATGGTTTCAGGCCAGGAAAAGGGTTGGGAAAGCCATCAAGGGAATATCTGAGCCAGTAACTCTTACCCGAACAGAAAAGTCTTCGGAGTAAGGCTTCCAACCACTACCCAGATGAGAGAAAATGGGCTGACGAAAGAAAGAAAGAAGGATGGGTTTCTGCCAACAGATTGCCATAAATCTCTACGATACTTTTTGTCAAGACCAAGTATGGGCCAAGAAAAGGATGATGAGTTGTTCACAGTTGAGGAAGATCGAAAGACCATATGGGAGCTATGAGGAAAATGCTTTTATGAAATCCACATGGTTCAGCTAGGAGAGGGACTAGCACCGCTGAATGCTCTATATGGGACCAGAATGCCTAAACTCCAAAACTGGAAGGCTACGCCACTTCCCGATTAGGCGGGAGTCCCGGTAGAACTTAGCCCTGCCACCTTTTCTAACATCTCGAGTTAATTTCAGGGTGTAAAAGCTTCGGGGTGTCTTTTTAGTTTCCATGTCTTTTAAATTCCTGAATGTAAAAAACCTGTTTTCTGTCCACTTCCAAGAAATGAAATTCAATATTTCATCGTTCCATCCCTTTCTTTTCTTTCTAATTTGGATTGTTTTTCCTTTTTTCCATCTTTTCTTTTCAGTTATTAATTAATGCAGCTTTAAATAACAATGACAATGCTTGCGGACCTCCATGCCCGGAACTTCAAAACACGCTGTTTAAGTTGTTTGAAATAATTGAATCAAGAACCGGGATATGATGGAGGAAGAGGCTTTTAGGGAGATAAACCGAGAATTGGGAACAATTTGAGAACAAACTAAGCCAAACCTGAATGAACTGACCGGTTAATTTGGGGACGGCCGAAAGAATAAGGGAAACAAAATAAGCATTCACACAGATCAATACAACTCGAGAATGCAATAAATCCAGCTCCTGTTCGACAATTTACAGTTGTGTTTTTGCTTGGTCGTATGAACGCATGCCGCAGGACTCATTATGGACCTAGTGGGTGCAACAAATTGCCGATCTAACCTCGATTGGTCCTTCAGTACCACAAAGTAAAGGAAGTTTCAAAACTTGATATCAGTGATAAGATCAAGAAGAAGTCACAAAACAGTTAAAGGCGGGGGGTAATTCGAGTGGTCGATTATACCACGTGGGGTTTGGCCAATGTGGTTCCAGTCACCAAAGAAAGACGGGAAACCCGGGTGTGTGTAGAATTTACCGAGAATTTGAACAGGGCAAGTCCCAAAGATAATTCCCGTTACCTAACATTCCACATCCTTGTTTATAACTGCGCCAAAACAATGAAATACAGTTCTTTCGTGGACTGTTTACGCAGGATATCACAAAGTGTTGATGATGAAAGAGGATGCGAAAGGACAGCTTTTCACTACAACCATGGGGAACCTACTGTTATCGGGTCATGTCGTTGGGGCTGAAGAAATGCGGGGCAACTTAAATATGAGGGCCATACCATCAAACTTCCACGATTATGAATGCATCCAAGAAATTAGAGGTGTATGTTGGACGAGTAATCGTAAGTCACGAACTCCAGAGCGATCACAGTTTCGAGATTTGAAAAGTTCTTTGAACGGTTTGCGCAAGTATGATCTGAAGTTGAATCCAGCTAAATGTGCTTTCGGAAGTCCCATTGCGGGCAAGCCTCTTGGGTTTCATAGTCAGCAGGAAGAGGTATTGAGTTGGATCCAACAAAGATAAAGGCCCCATTCGAGATTTTACTCTCCTCCAAGAACTAAGAAGGGAGGTGATGAAGTTTATTTGGCAGGTTAAAACTATATCAGTCGGTTCAATCGCTAATTGAACTACCACCTGTGGAGCCCATATTCAAGTTATAAGAAAGAATGCGGCTATCAAGTGGGACGTCCGTTTCAAGAGGCCTTTGACAAAATCCAGGAATATTTGTCAAAATCCCTCCAGATTGGTCCCACCAGAGCAGGGAAACGACCCTCTCTTCTTGTTATCTGAC
>NW_017671756.1:65528-69071 GCF_001879085.1 Nicotiana attenuata
GGACTCTGACTTGATTATCCGACAAGCCCAAGGAGAATGGGAAACTCGAGATGTTAAGCTCATTCCTTATCGACAGCATGTGGAAGATCTCACCAAATGCTTCAAGTCGGTAGAATTCAGGTATATCCCTCGGTGTCATAATGAACTAGCCGATGCACTTGCCACTCTAGCTTCAATGTTGCCTTACCCAGGCAATGCCCATATTGACCCTTTAGAGATTCAAATCAAAGAAAAGCACGGGTATTGTAATGCAGTTGAGGTGGAACCAAGTGGTCAGCCCTGGTATCATGATATCAAGAGATTTCTGAAAACACAGGAATACCCTGAGCAGGCCACCGGAGATCAGAAAAGAACCATTAGACGACATGCGAGTGGTTTCTTCTTAAGTGGTGATGTTTTGTATAAAAGAACCCCGGACCTCAACTTGCTAAGATGTGTTGACGCCGAGGAAGCTGGAAGAATTATGCATGAAGTGCACGCAGGAGTATGTGGACCTCATATGAATGGTTATGTGTTGGCAAAGAAAATTTTGCGAGCCGGGTATTACTGGATAACCATGGAGAAGGACTGTTTCAGTTTTGTTCGGAAATGTCATCAATGCCAGGTGCACGGCGACTTGATTCATGCACCTCCGACAGAACTTCTCCATCCGCAGCACCTTGGCTATGTCAGCACCTTGGCCGTGTTGCTTGGGATGGATGTCATTGGGCCAATCGAGCCGAAAGCTTCGAATGGGCATAGGTTCATACTGGTAGCAATCGACTATTTCACAAAATGGGTCGAAGCCATCACCCTCAAGTCAGTCACCAAGAAAGCCGTGGTAGACTTTGTGCACTCCAATCTCATTTGCCGCTTTGGCATTCCTGCAATTATTATTACCGACAATGCAGCTAACTTGAACAGTCGCCTGATGGAGGAGGTATGTAAACAATTCAAGATAACGCATAGAAACTCAACTCCCTATCGGCCAAAAACCAATGGTGCTGTCGAGGCAGCAAATAAGAACATCAAGAAGATTTTGAGAAAGATGATTCAAAGCTCCCGGCAATGGCATGAAAGGTTACCCTTCGCATTACTTGGATATCGCACCACAGTACGTACATCAATTGGAGCAACACCGTACTTGTTAGTTTACGGTACTGAAGCAGTCATACCTGCAGAAGTGGAAATTCCTTCACTCTGGATAATCGTTGAGGCGGAGATTGAGGACAGTGAATGGGTTAAAACCCGACTAGAGCAATTGTCATTAATTGATGAAAAACGGATGGCCGCAGTTTGTCACGGACAGCTGTACCAACAAAGAATGGCCCGTGCCTATAATAAAAAAGTGCGTCCCATGAATTTTGAAGTGGGACAGCTGGTACTCAGACGCATTCTCCCTCATCATCAGGAAGCAAAAGGGAAGTTTGCCCCTAATTGGAAAGGTCCATACATCATCCGAAAAATATTGCCAAGAGGAGCACTATATCTGGGAGACATCGAAGGGAATGATCCTGAGACAGCAGTCAATGCAGATGCAGTAAAAAGGTACTACGTCTAACCCTCATTCGGCGATGGCTTTTGTGCAATTGAGATGACGAAGGCTTTCTTTCTCGCTATCCAAACACTATCAACCCTCCGTAAACCCATTTGAGCCGGTTACCCTTCTTTGGCTACCCTCTTTGGAACCCAGAAGTATTATTAAAGAAAGAAAAAAAAAACCAATAACAAAACAAAAACAAATGTTCCTGAACTACGTTTGACTTGATCCCGAAAGGGTACGTAGGCAGCCTCTCTCTGGGGTTCAGTCACACCAAAACAAAAATCCCAATTTCCCCAAAAATGAAACTGGGGCAGATGATATAATGGTTCGGCCATGAATCCGCCGAAATGGTTCCAAAGTTGTACTTCCGTCCAGAATTCTTTTTACCCAATACCTTGTCCAAGTCCTTCTAATCAATTGGCAAAGGCGTGGGAATTGAAAAGCAATATTGTTGGAAGCTGGTATAGTCCAAAATGAGAGAAATAAAATGAGAGAGTCTTATCGGTGAAAACCTTCGGGCACCATAAGGCGACGGTGAGTAGAGAAACTGAAAATGAGAGAGTCCGTTTAGTGAAAACTCGCAAAGAGCACTATCGGGCGACGGTGAGAATAGAAATGAGAGAGGTCGATTGGCGAAAACCCGCAAAAGGCGCTGTCGGCCGAAAAGAAGACATCTCGCCACTAAAGGAGTCTTGGCAAGGTTCCCTGGTTTTGAAATACTGATTAATGGGTTCACGAGAAGCCGGAAAGTTTGTATGGGTCGGGCATCCAGTCCAAGAAGCATGTCATGTTCATTTGAAGCCAGCATGCACACCCCAGATAAGTCCTCCTTTTTTCCCGAAAGGGATGCTTCTCTTTAAAATCATATGCTTGCCTTTTGCATACTTTTTCTTTGAATCCCTTTCGGTTTATCCCTGATTCCGTAACTAGTACAAAGAAAAGGTGGCAGGACCGGTTTCACAGGGCTTCGCCTGGTCAGAGTCGAAGAAATACCCAGCCTCAGCGAGTGCGTCAGGCCAATCTCGACTGACCATAGTGATTGATGCTTTTGAAGCAAAAATATTGGAAAAGAAAGAAAATCAAAGGCAAGGGCAGAATAAAGTGACAAGGTCAGAGCCCACACGGGCGATTCATAATGAAATCCTGAAGGCTGAACCCGGTCGGTTTGAAAAGAAATTCACCCTCAAAGGCAAACAAGCAACAAAGTTCTCAACAGAGATGGAGCCGGGATCAAGCAATTAGGATGATCAAGGCCACAAAACCAACCACCGTTTCAAACTAACCAATTGTTCTTTGATGAAAACAGGTTTAATTCAAAGCAACCTTGCAAGAAGCAGGTGCAATCCGAAAAGAAATGAAACGCGCAAGCACATAAACAGCTTTGCAGCAGGAGAACGACCAAAAAGGGAGTTTTCCCTCTCCAGTTTCTTTCATGTGTTTGCAAAATAAAAGGAGAAACATGAAAAGGAAAAACAAAAGATAGAAGAAAGAAGAAAAAAAGTTAAAATAAAAAATCCCATAAAGAAAAACAAATCATGATAGCATAGGATCCCATTCCTTAAATATCCCGAAACAAAAACCGAGGATCTCCCGGCACAAAAACCGTGGAGCTTTTTCTTTTCCAAATCCCGGAACAAAAACTGAGGATCTCTCGGCACAAAAACCGTGGAGCTTTTTCTTTTCCAAATCCCGGAACAAAAACCGAGGATCTCCCGGCACAAAAACCGTGGAGCTTTTTGCTTTCCAAATCCCGGAACAAAAACCGAGGATCTCCCGGCACAAAAATCGAGGATCTCCCAGCACAAAAAACCGTGGAGCTTTTTGCTTTCCAAATCCCGGAACAAAAACCGAGGATCTCCCGGCACAAAAACCGTGGAGCTTTTTCTTTTCCAAATCCCGGTCAAAAAATCGAGGATCTCCCGGCCTAAAAACCGTGGAGCTTTTGCTTTCCAAATCCCGGAACAAAAACCGAGGATCTCCCGGCACAAAAACCGTGGAGCTTTTTCTTTTCCAAATCCCGG
>NW_017671756.1:71846-100921 GCF_001879085.1 Nicotiana attenuata
ATAAAAGGCACACACATTGCCTTGTTTAGCAAGTTTTTAGACCCTCTGAAAATTCCAAGAGTTTTGAGCCTCAAAAATTCCCCCTAAAAAATGCTCTCAAAGCTTCACAGATCTGTAATTTGCATTTCAAATCCAAGTTCCTTTAGGTCTGAATCTTATCCAAAATTTCAGAAAAGCAACAAAAACTAAAAAAAAAACAACAATACTGTTACATTATAGCTTCTCGTTTTTGGTTTCAAGTTCTTGTTATTTGATTGAAGAATTGTTTGTGTTCTGCTGGCTGAAAGTTCTAAGGTGTTATTGGGTTCATTTTCGAGCTTGCTTGGGTTTGATTGGGGTTTGGTTTTTGGTTATCCACTGGTAGCATTTTGATCGAGTCAGTCCTGGATTTTGGTTGTGATTTAGCTGTCTTCTGTTGAAGTTTTGCACTGTCATCTACTGCTGCTGATCATCTTCCTCTCTTCTATCTCTTTGCAATCTCAGGTACACCTTGAATTCACACTGATGTAGCCTCAAATTGGGATAAAATGAAATCGTATTCCAGATCTGTGCTCGCTTGGATGCCTATAATTGTAGTCGGTTAAATGATGTGTAGTTATTGGCTTTAATTTGCTTGTTTGTATTATACCATGGACTGTTTAATTAGGATTACTTTTAAGTGATTTGAACTGTTTAATTTGTATCGGACTGTTGACATTCGTTAAGCTAGTGTAATTTCATTTAACGATTAGTCGAACGTTGATGACAACAAAAACATAAAAATTGATGTTAATTCTCCATATGTAGTTAACAACTGCAGAAGCATGAACTGATCTGCATTTGCTAGTTTACGGGTCTAAAAACGAAATCTGATTTGGATTGTTCATAAGTGTAAAAATCAGGTTTTGAACTTTTAACACGAGTTGATCCACGTAGTCATTGTAAATGTTGAAATGGAACTAACTCGCTTCAGTAGGAGCGATCATTTAGAGCTATAACATAGAAGTCAAGGAAAATACTTAAGTAATTTGAGTACTAAATCGCTTTGTCAGTTGGAATTATGATTATAGGCTGTTTATGTTGAACATTGAATCTGTTATCAATTGCTTCCTGATTCATGTGCATTTTTGCACATACTGGTCCACGTCTGGACAGCTTCACCCATCAAAACTGGGCCAAACCTCTAAGGCCCAAAAAATTGTTAGGAGTCAAAACCTTTTAAAAATTACATTAGGAATATGGGGGATTAATTTGCAATATAAATTTAGGTTTTCGAGTTAGGTAGCGGGTTCAAATTAAGAGGGTCTCCCTTTTGTTTGAATTCGGACTTGAACTCGAGGCCCGAATTTATAAATGCAAATTAATTAGGTTTTTTTTAGAGACGAAAAAAAAATAAATAGAAAATCTTAGTTTGTTTTAGGTTGGCCTTAAATATAAATAAGACGAGCCTCGCCAAACCAAAATGCACAAATTGCGGGGCCCTCATTAATTGCTTAAATACTTAGCATTCGGAGTGTGCCGTTTAGCAAAGTTCACGGCTCTTCCCAAAGTTAAAAAAAAAACGTTAGTCACTTTAGGCACGCTTTTAATAATTTATCTTCCTAAATACGGATGCGCATTTCATGCGATCCAAATCCAAATCCAAAAACGTCGAATAAGAATGTGTCGAGGATCCGGGTGCATTTCATGTGACGTGATCCAAAAACACGCTCTTAAACGGCGTTCACTTTCATAAAAAAAAAACTAATTAAAAGCGGTTAAACAAATTTGTAAAATTGCACTATAGGTTTAAACATGTACAAAAATTAGATTTTTAGCCATTTATAATAATTTAAGCGACCGTGCTAGAACCACGGGATCCGAGGGTGCCTAACACCTTCCCTCGGGTCAACAGAATTCCTTACACAGAATTTCTGGTTCGCAGACTCCAATTGGGAAGTCGAATTTTTCCTCGATTTGGGATTTAAATTAAACCGGTGACTTGGGACACCAAAAGCCAACCCTATCCCAAGTGGCGACTCTAAAAATAAATAAATAATCCCATTTCGAATAATGTCACTTTAAATGGAAAAACTCCCTTATGCATTATCCTTCGGGGTAGGTGTGTAAAAAAGGAGGTGTGACAGTCAGCGTGCCTATGTTCCACGACCCGATCCTCAATCTACAAGCTCCCTCTTTCCCCTTACCCTCCTTGCCTCCCGTCCCATCCACTGACCCCCTCCCCACCCCCCTTCTCACCCCCGGCACCCCTCGAGGACATGACCTTACTCTACCATCCCAGATCACAGCCACTATACCTACGACAAACTCCGGAAAACACTAAGCACATACATGAACCTATCCATAAATGTTTTTCAGACAAGTTGGATCAAATGATTAGTGGCCCGGATTAACAAAGAAAATAAATATTGACTACATCATATAATGCTTTCCAGATGACAAACTAGCATATTTTACTAATAAATCTGCGCCAAATTTTTACACATACATGGAGCAAAGAATTGAGTCAAAAATTGAATTACAATACCAAGCTAAGCTATAAGAGAATTTTGTTCATGTTTAGGTGCTTTTATCTAAATAGATTGCTAATACACAATTCATATACCACTATAACATAAATAATACACATAATACATATATTACTGCATAAAGTTTATACTGAAACTCATACATCAAATCAAACGAGCCTCATTAGCCTTAAACATAGTACCTTAAACCTCAAAATGCAAAATTCAATTCCAAGCTAATGCAGATTGCCGACCTAATAAAACTGAAAATTCTGCATATAAATTTTATTAAAATTAAATTCATAAAATTAATTTGGTCTATATTTTAAGTTCAAGATATATTGGTCCAAATAAATATATGGGCTAATATAATTGAATTAATTATATAGGTCCAATATAAATGGATTAAATAAATAAGTCTTAATCCATTGGGCTAGCCCATTTAATTGGGCTAAAGTAATGAGCCCACTTCATTAAGCCCAAGATGTCATCTTCCTAGAGGCCCAGTTTGGTGCCATGTCTCAAATGACGTGGCGCGCCAAGTCAAGCGGAAGAGCCAATAGGATCATGCCACGTGTCAAAATGACAAGGCATGCCAAGTCACACTAAAAGGCCAATGAAATCGCGCCACGTGTGCAAGTGACATATTCTGGTCAATCAAATGCGGCCATGTCACCCTTCAATTTGATTGGTCGGAAAGAGTTCATGACTCTTCCCTTCCACAACTATAAATAGTGGTCTTCATAACTCAGAAAAAACACCAGAAGTTATAACAAGAAGCAAGAAAGAGCTCGTGGATCAAACACTGCAAATTCCTCCACAAGTTTCAAGCTTCAAGCAATCAAGTTCAAGTTCAAGAAATCAAGTTCAAGTTCAAGAACGAAGAACAAATCAAGTATTCAAGCTCAAAAACGAAGAACAATTCAAGTATTCAAGATCAAGAACGAAGTCAAATCAAATACAAGGCGTTCAAGATCAAGGCTACTTGTTCGTGATAAAATTCGTGGCAACAATCAAAGTGTTCGCGACGGATAAATCAAATTCAAATTCAAGATCAAGCTCAAAGGGCCTTGAATTTATACTAGAAAAGTAGAATCAGAGGAATCATAGAGATAGTACACTCAAATACTCGAAATCAAATACTACGATTGTTGCAATATTTTCGGTCTTGATTTTATTTTCTCGACACAAATTTATTGTCTACACATACCAATACTAAAATTAACATATTTGAACTGTATCTACAGAGAGAATCACTTTCAAACTCTGTTAGATCATGAATTGAGAAATTCGAAAAGAAAAGAAAACAAAATAACACCAGAAGCCTTATGTTCACAATTATACTATTGCTTGAACTTGAAATTCTACGAATGGAAGCCAGACAGAAAGGAAAATATCTAAAGGCAAGGGAAATGTACAACATACCGATTTTGATTCTCTCCGAGGAGGAACTTGAGGAGTTCGCTATGAGAGGAGCAAATTTGCGCAAACGAGGGTTTTGGCGAGATTTAAGGCAGAAAACGGTGCTAATTGGCGCTCACTTGCTTGTTTTCCTTCCAATATGCTAGAAAGTAATTTGGGCTTGGGCCTAATTTCTTACATTTAAATGAGGAATTTTTACATTCCTAGGGGAAGTGCATGGTTAGCCACTAATAACAAATGTATTTACTTTTAAGCCACTGTTTAAAATGTCTTTAGTCTTTAGCCACTGATTTAATAAACTTTAACTGCCCGGACGAAAATACCCTTCTGCTCATGTCCTTAACTTTTGAACTTAACTTCAGGACTTCAAGACTACATGTCCTTAACTTTTGAACTTGTAACTTAGTTCAGGACCAAGTGTCCTTAACTTTTGAACTTCGAACTCAAACTTCAGGACCAAGTGTCCTTAACTTTTGTACTTGTAAGACAAAGTTGAGGAACAAGTGTCCTTAACTTTTGAACTTGTAAGTCAAAGTTAAGGACCTATTGTCCTTAACTTTTTATCTTGTAACTGTAAGTTAAGACTGTCTGTCCTTAACTTTTGTACTTGTTAGTTAAGTTCAAGAAAAAGTGTCCTTAACTTTTAAACTTGTAAGTCTAAGTTAAGGACCTATTGTCCTTAACTTTGAACTTATAACTGTAAGTTAAGGACTGCATGTCCTTAACTTTTGAACTTGTAAGTCTAAGTTAGGGACACATTCCTATACACTATTTGAAGGACAATAGGTCCTTAACTTAGACTTACAAGTTCAAAAGTTAAGGACACTTTGTCCTGAACTTAACTAACAAGTACAAAAGTTAAGGACAGGCAGTCCTTAACTTACAGTTACAAGATCAAAAGTTAAGGAAAATAGGTCCTTAACTTTGACATACAAGTTCAAAAGTTAAGGACACTTGTTCCTCAACTTTGTCTTACAAGTACAAAAGTTAAGGACACTTGGTCCTGAACTAAGTTACAAGTTCAAAAGTTAAAGTACATGTAGTCCTGAAGGCCTGAACTTAGAGTTCAAGTTCAAAAGTTAAGGACATGTAGTCCTGAAGTCCTGAACTTAAAGTTACAAGTTCAAAAGTTAAGGACATGAGCAGAAAGGTATTTTCGTCCGGACAGTTAAAGTTTATTAAATCAATGGTTAAAGACTAAAGACATTTTAAACAGTGACTTAAAAGTAAATACATGTGTTATTAGTGCGGTAGCCACTATTTAAGGTGGTATTTATTTTTTATCCAGCAATTCTAATGTTGAGCAAAAATAGCCACTACTCTATTAAAATTAATATGAAAAGACATGTTTACCCTGTCTTCCATTGCTTTTCTTCTCAAACCCTCGCTTCTCACTCTACATCGAATACATTGGCTCTGGTTTCTTGATTAAGAACTAAACAAGCTAAGCGTGGCTCTTGCAGAGGAAGTTAGTTCATTTAATCTATAATTTTTAGCTGAAAAATACAAGAAAAGGAAAACACAAACAAGTGTTTCTCTTTTCTGTGTTTGAGATATTCACAAACAAAAATTAGTGCAAATGGGGGTTTTGTTGAAAGAGGTTTTGAAGACACTTTGTGGAGTGAATTAATGGTCTTACGCTGTTTTTTGGAAGTGGAAGATTAGTTGCCAGAATACCAATTGAGTTTTCATATTTCAATGAATCAAATTCTCTTCTTTTTTTATGTGGGTCTTAAACTTAGAGTTGGAAGTTCTAAAATTAAGGACATTTGGTCCTTAACTTAGAGTTACAAGCATAGAAATTAAGGATAGACAGTCATTATCTTAGAGTTACAAGTTCAAAAGTTAAGGACACTTGGTCCTGAACTTAGACTAACAAGCTCAAAAGTTAAGGACTATAGGTCCGAACTTACAGTTACAAGTTCAAAAGTTAAGGACAATAGGTCCTGAAGTTTGAGTTCCAAGTTCAAAAGTTAAGGATAATAGGTCCTTAACTTTGAATTCCAAGTTCAAAAGTTAAGGACACTTGGTCCTTAACTTTGAGTTACAAGTTAAAAAGTTAAGGACATTTGGTCCTGAACTTCAAGTTTCAAGTTCAAAAGTTAAGGACACTTGGTCCTTAACTTTGAGTTCCAAGTTCAAAAGTTAAGGACACTTGGTCCTGAACTTGACTATAAGTCCAAAAGTTAAGGACACTTAGTCCTTAACTTTGAATTCCAAGTTCAAAAGTTAAGGACACTTGGTCCTGAACTTAGACTTACAAGTTCAAAAGTTAAGGATACTTGGTCCTGAACTTAGACTAACAAGTTCAAAAGTTAAGGACAGGCAGTTCTTAACTTACAGTTACAAGATCAAAAGTTAAGGACAATAGGTCCTTAACTTTGACTTACAAGTTCAAAAGTTAAGGACGCTTGGTCCTGAAGTTTAAGTTTCAAGTTCAAAAGTTAAGGACGTGTAGTCCTGAAGTCCTAAACTTAGAGTTACAAGTTCAAAAGTTAAGGACATGTAGTCCCGAAGTCCTGAAGTTAAGTTCAAAAGTTAAGGACATGCAGTCCTGAAGTCCTGAACTTAGAGTTCCAAGTTCAAAAGTAAGGACATGTAGTCCTGAAGTTAAGTTCAAAAGTTAAGGACATGAGCAGAAGGGTATTTTCGTCCGGGCAGTTAAAGTTTATTAAAGCAGTGGCTAAAGACTAAAGACATTTTAAACAGTGGCTTAAAAGTAAATACATGTGTTATTAGTGGCTAACCGTGCACTTCCCCCCAGTTTACTAATTAATACATATTTATACTACCTATTACCATTTATGTACATTTTAAGAGAATTAATGATAATAATTAGTGTCCTAAAATAACTCTACCATATCTTTCACTCCCCCACGTTTCTCTCTCCACATCCCACCCTACTCCCCCCACGTATCTTTCACTCACCCACGATTCCACCATTGACAACCATTAAAAAGCTTTGAAGCTTTGAATTTGAATTTTTAAAAAACATTATTTGTTTGAATTGNTTTGAATTGGGAATTCTCTCTACGTCTCTCTCTATCTCTCAGTTCCCAATTTTAATAATGTAAAGCAAATGAAAATAGAGTAGCAATTCCTCCATTGACAGCCATTAAAAAGCTTTGAAGCTTTGAATTCGACTTTGGGTTTTTCAAAATCATTATTTGTTTGGATTGGGTGTTATTGCAAACAATTGGGAATATGGTTTGGAGTTAACTCAATTTTGAGGGTGTTTTGGTGAAGATTAGACTTGATTTTGGCTGAATTTCAGATTGAAACTCGAAGAAGAAGAAGACATGATATACATTATATTTACGAAATTATTGTAAAATTATAGAAATATTATATTCTGTTTATATATATATAAAAACATTATATTTACGATATATATATATATATATATATAACTATTGTATGAAAGTTGAACAACATTGTATAAAAATTATATTTAATTTGTATGATATTGTATAAAATTTGTATTTAAGTTGTATGTTATTGTAGTTGTATTTAACTGGGTAGAAATAATGTATGAAAATTGTAGATAAGTTGTATAATATATAATTAGTTGTATGAAATTTATTTTTACTATATATAAATCAGATAAAAAATATACAAAAGACATATTGTATAAAATTTATTTTTAAGTTGTATTTAACTGGATAGAAATAATGTGTGAAAATTGTAGATAAGTTGTAGATAAATTGTATAATACATAATTAGTTGTATGAAATTTATTTTTACTATGTATAAATCAGATACAAAATATACAAAAGCATATTGTATAAAATTTGTATAAAAATTATATTTAAGTTGTATGATATTGTAGTTGTATTTAACTGGGTAGAAATAATAATTTAAGCAATATGTATATTTATATTTTGTGTTAATATGTTGAATTTGGTGAAATCGGCTATTTACATGAACGAATTACATTAACTAATTAAAGTGGTCGAATAAAAGTCAGATTTTGCACGTTCACTTTTCGTGCTTCATTTCCATCCATCTCTGCATTGTTGTAGCCGCCGCCAAAAAGAACCTCGACTCAGTACACTGTCACCATTAAATTTGTGGTTTTCAATAACTTTGAAGTTTGAGTATATCATTGATTCAGGTTAAGGTTGAAAGCTAAAAAAACTAGGCGGATCTTGTTCTTTTATGGCTTATGAGGTTGTGAAGGCGAGCGAATCAGCGGTGGAGAAAATTGTGAATCTCGCTGTAGAGACGAAGATAGCGAGATAAGAGATTAGGCAAATCACTTGTCGCCGGAGGTGTCGCCGGTGGCCTGTAAGCTTATCACTGAATGTTGAACATACTGTAGAAACTTCCTAAGCATTTTGTCTTAAATTTGGAGTAATTTCGTTATTGTGAATTATGGAATGTAATTTTAACATTAGTTCACGTCATAAATAAAGTTGATTAGAAACTTAGAATGCATGAATTTGATGAACTCAATTTCGAGCTCGCACTTGATCGAAGTTTATGCTTTTATCCGTATTTATAATTTTGGTTTAAGATATGCTAATCTAATCAGTGTTCCATCAGTATATGAGGTAATTATGCTTCTGAGGATGTGTAGGCAAGCGAATCAGCGGTGGAGAATTAATTAAATCGCTTGATTGAAGGCACAATTAATGGATTTGGGAGCCTTTTAAGGTGGATTGTATATATTTTGTAACTAAAATATGTTTAGGTCGGGTAAATACCAAAACATGGACATTTTTCGTAAAAAGGTTTTAAATAGTGTATAGGAATGAAAAAATCCCATTGAATGAGTGGGGATTTGCACGAATAGCGTAGTTCACGCCAAGTATTTCTTGACTGGGCCTGTGATCTTATTTTGCCGGGTGATTTGCAAGAATGGCCTTCAAAGCAGGTGATCTTGATTTTTTAACACCAGTTGCCGTATGGGCCGAACTTCAATTTTAATAAGTGTTGCCCCATATGCAATACTTTTGACTTTTGACCTTAAAGATTTGCCCATGGAGTAAGTGGGGATCAAAAAGTTAAGATCATCAATTTTCAAGGTCATTAGATGTAATTTCCTGTATTTTGCCTGGCATCTTCTCTGGCCCTCTTCATATCCTCACCTATTTGATTTCTAGCCAGAACTTTGCATGGACGAGACAAGCATTGTATGTAACTTTTTACCTAGAAGTTCGTGGATTGGCTCAGTCGATTTCAAAGAGGCAAGAACGCTGCTCCAAACTACTCTACAAAATCATGTAGCTGAGCTCTGACTATTCTGAATTTCGGAAGCTTGTAAACAGAAAGCTAAAGAGCTAAAGGTAGGGAAGAAAGATTTTTAATTTTATCACTAATAATGTAAAGGATTTTCTCATGAGATTTACTAAAATCCAATATCAAGTATAATGGTATAAATAGAATTGTATTTATGGTGAATGTCTATATTTAGAGAGATTCTAGGGTTCATTGCTTGGTGGCTAAGTCACTCTCTCCCTATAAATAGAGGGTTCTATTCCATTGTAATTCATCCCAAATCAATAAGAATTCTCTCTCCCTACTTTTTTCTGCAATACTATTCTTCTTCTTTTATTGTTTTATAACACGTTATCAGCACGAGACTCTAACCAATTGAGTAGAAGTTTTGGGATGGAGCACAATGATTGTCAATTGTTCCATGAACTTCCTTCATGATTAAATTCTAGATTTAAGGTAAGTATCTTACTTTATTTTTCTCTTTTAAATTCTTGAAATTCTATAATTTGATTTTATATACAAGCAAAGACAATAAAGTTTGATTATAACTCTAATGGAGTTTGTAAGAAATTATAACCACATGAAGTGGTAAAATTTCTATGTCTTGCCATGATCAAATTCATGTATGATTATGGGCACAAGAAGTGGAAACCCGTCCCATTGAATTTGCTCCATTCTCATTCCCTTAAGAGAATGTGATAGCAATATGCAATAAGTCTGAAAGAAGATAAAATTATTACCGTGAAGGTATCAATGGATGTGGACGTGGCAATAGACGAAATTATAATCGCCATCATTGTGATAATGAGAATAATAAGGATTCTCAAAATAATCCTTCACTCTGTGAAAGTAATATTTGTCATCGATTTGACATGAGATTTTATAAAGCACATATAGATGATTATGGTCAATTCATGATGTGAGTGTGACAACATCTGGTTTATGAATACATTTTCATTCTTGAAAGAATATGAACATGCTAGTGATAGTGAATATACCACACTCACCTCTAGAAGGAGGTTTGAGATGATATAAGAAAATAATGTCATTATTATGGCATGAGGTCATTGGTCACGTACCTATTGTACGCCAAAATAATTTGGCAATGTGATTATTAAAGGACAACAATAATGCAAGAAACATATCTTGCATATAATTTTGACCATAACCATAATGGTATAACTTTCTCTTTAAAAGAGATATTCACCATATGGATGTTGATGAATATGTGGTACTACAATATTAATTGAGAACTCTGCAAGAGCCAATTATACTATTTTGGAGAAACAAAATTGATTACCAATAAGGTATTGTGTTGTAGTAAGTCTCAAAGAAACTTATTCAGTTTCCAAAGTATATGCGAAAGCGATTGATTATATTGAGACTATAAATAAAGGAAAGATTTAATATCTTCTATTACTACAACTTGTAGCGGGGTAATATGTATGTGAAAAGCTACCCGCTTTATTCTCTAGTTTGTACTACACAAACAAAAGAATGCCACAATAAAAGGAAGTTTATTGATATAAAAACCCATATCATAATAAACTTGGAGTTTATTGATAATTGCACACGTCATGGTGTAAATCTGAAGTTTATCAATATTGATAATTTATTCAGTTGGCGTAATTGGTTTACCCATATCAATTTAAGTATGATGTGCAAAAATAAAAGAGAATTCACATGGGTAAATATTAAAGAACTAGAAAGTTCTTTACTAATTCTCTTATGTTGCTTGTTCTCATTAATTAATATACCAATTAAAATTGGGATTGAATCCCATGAATGCTGGAAATATCAAAGGTGAATATGGGCCCATTCACCTGCCATGTATACCACATAAGATGCATCTATGAGATGGTTACATGTGCGATTATTATTAACCCGCAACATGGTGTTTGCGAGGTAACTTGCTCAATAATTTAATTTCGAGCATAATTTCCAGATTTTCTATTCAAGATAGTTCATCTTGATAAGTTGGTTTACATCACAGTTGGTTTAGCAAAATAATTTATTGAGTGCCTCCACTTAATAGCTAAACTATTGCTTATGAGAACAAAGTTATCTATATCAGTTTGATATACGTTATATACGAAAGTATATTATTTTCTCTCCTCACAAGTGGTTCAGGGTCAGGAACCAAATAATTCCATCTTATTATTATTGATGTGCGGTGTATATTTTGATTAACACCATAACACACAAAGGTGAGTTTCCAAAATTGAGGAAGAAAGTTAGTTTTTCTAACATGAGGGGGAGACATGATAAACAGTTGAGAAAAAGTTACATGGAATGAATTATCATTTATACATCTAGATCCCCGAATAAAATAATATGAACTTGAAGTTCATAAAAGGATAATTCATGTACAATTTATTACAAAGCATGCCACACGCATTTGCTGACCCAAAGAAAGTAACTATATTCTCATTGCAAATGCTGCTATTAAGTCCTAGAAGGACAAAGTCTATGGTACGCTTGAAGCGTATAGACAAATCGGTTTCAAATAAACTTCTTGATAAAGAAGATGAGCAAATGATCTAAATGATCATAATAAAGGAGGCAAGTGATCTAGAAGATCACATGACATAACACTTCATAAAATCTCAAGAGAGATTCAGGTACCTGAAAATATGAATGAAGAGATCTCTATGTTATGTCTTTATGAAAAAATATTGAAACTGATATAAAATGTTTGTCGAGGACATCTATGATAGCGCTAAATAAATATATATGAGGATCTTTAGTCTAGAGAAACAATTCAAGTAGAATTGGTTTCATATGAAAGACATGTTGTTTTGGACCTGTAGTTCAAACACTTGAAAGTATAACGTCAATAGTGTGTGCAATCACTTTTATTTATCTTATATGTCTAGCATGACATGAAAAGTTGATATGCATCTAAAGTCTATTTAAATGGCTTATTTGACTATACTTATATGACAATCCCCAAATGATTTAAATTATTTGAAGCATATACAATCTTGATCTTGAAGTACCACATCCTCAATGCAATTTATGCACAAATGTATCTTGCTATAACTATAAGCATGATAATGTGATAGCGAGAATACCTCCATAGAGATATTGAAGAGCCATTCTACGATATTTATGAAGACATTATATCTCTATCAAGAATGATGATTTCAAGGTGCAATATTTTCATTCAAGTTAATATGGCTGATTTCTTTATCAAATCTCTACCAAAGATCTTTTGAAGATAGTGCACAAGATTGGAATGCAAATGCTTAAGGATGTGAAGTGATGCTCTCATCAAGGGGAGTTAATACGTGTTGCACTCTTTTTCCCTTACAAGGTTTTGTCCCACTGGGTTTTCCTTTCAAGGTTTTTAACGAGGCAACCAAAAGGCGTATTATTAGATATGTGTACTCTTTTTCCTTCTCTAGAATTTTTTCCCATTAGGTTTTATTTTAGTTAAGGTTTTAACGAGGCACATTATCTGTTGAATAGACATTCAAGGGGGAGTGTTATAAATAGAATTGTATTTATGGTGAATGCCTATATTTAGAGAGATTCTAGGATTCATTGCTTGGTGGCTAAGTCACTCTCTCCCTATAAATAGAGGGTTCTATTCCATTATAATTCATCCCAAATCAATAAGAATTCTCTCTCCCTACTTTTTTCTGCAATACTATTCTTCTTCTTTTATTGTTTTATAACATATAACTATTTATAGGAAGGTAACATCTTATAATGGAACGTGACAATACTCTGTGCCAAGATGGGTGCTACAAGTGATAATGGAGTGTAACCAAATGTTACTTATGTGATAATCTCGACAACTAATTTTGGGCTTAATTAGCCTGGTTTAATTGGTTTAAATAGTACGGGCTAGCTAGTTTTCGGACTGGTCATTTAAAAATAACCAACGTTTGTAAAGTCATTGAAAAATAGCCACTATTTTGCTGCAACAGGGACCAGTCCAGCATAATATACTGGAGAATGGAGCACCTGTGTATGAACTTCCAGCATATTATACTAGACCGGTATATTATACTGGAACTTCAGTATATTATGCTGGAGTATTTTTCGAATTTTGAACAGTGTTTTCGTTCAGATTTATCTTTACATGTAAAGTGGCTAATTTTCGATTACTTTTGAAACTGTAGCTATTTTTGAATGACCGCTTATAAATCTGGCTATTTTTGAATTTCTCCCGTTTAATTGTGGGACTTATGAATGATTTCTAAGCACGGAGGATTTAGAGCATACTGTTGACATGTCTTTCTTTTACGAAAATTAAAAAGGAAACATCATTACTATTAGTTAATGAACCAGAGAAAGGAGATTAAAAAATAAATGAAGGCAATATTGATGATTCAGTACAGGTCTCACTTCATATCGTGGGACCCGTACTGAACTAGTTGCATATGCAAGTATTATATATGTAACTTTTTACCTAATACTTCGTGCATTGGATAAGTCGATCCCAAGCGTCAAGAATGATGTACCATATATACAAGATCCTGTTGTGGCTAAGCTCTCACTATATTGAAATTTGGAAGCTTATGAAAGAGTTCAACGGTGGAAAGAAAGTCATGTTTTACTCGTTGTTTGTGTAGATTTCACTAATAATGTCAAGAGTTTTCACATAAGTTTTATTAAAAGTAATGTCAAGTAACTATTTATAGCTATTAGGTAACGTGGTAATGTGAAAATTAGAGATCGATGATATATAATTAACTTGCTAGTGTGGATTTGCTGAACAAGAATAGTGGAAAGCTTGTAAACTAAAAAGGTTAAAGATATCGATTGTATGTTGCCATTAATTATAAGAGATGAACGTCGATTCATTAAAAGCATCAAGTAAGTTGGAAGAAAATGGTGTGCTTATCTCTAGTACAAATTAGTACTATGTCTAGTTCCTGGAACACCTGTTGAAGATTTTTTCTGTTTTCTCAAGAAGAAAAAAGAAAGAAATAAACTTTTGAAATTAAGTGGATGTAACATCACTACATATTCTGAAATCCACTTAAACACAGCATGCCTCCCTCAGATCAAATTTTCCTCGAAATTTTGTCATTAACTTAATCTAAGATGCACATGAATACTAATAGCCTGTTTGGCCAAGCTTTTTTTTTTTTTGGCCAAAAGTATTTTTTTTTTTTTTACCTACAAGCACTTTTGGTCTAAAAATTAGAGGTGTTTGGTCCAGCTTTTAGTACTGAAAAAAAAGTAGCTTTTGTAGNGAAGTCTTGACAAAGAAATGGATTATAAAATTTGTGCATCTATTTAATCCACGCAGCTCGATCTGAAGCTTGAACATCTGAATGGTTTTTTAAGTGAATATCATATCCTTAAGAACTGATGTGTTAGTTGAACCCAATACAGTGAGATTTAGACACTGATGTTCGGCTAGGAATAATAGCATGTTTGGCCAAGCTTTTTTTTGGGCCAAAAGTGCTTTTGGCCAAATATTGAGGTGTTTGGTCAAGCTTTTAGAAGGAAAAGGGTGCTTTTGAGGAGAAGCAGAAGCAGTTTTTGAGAAGCAGAAAAATGTAGCTTCTCTCCAAAAGCACTTTTCTGAGAAGCACTTTTGAGAAAAATACACTTAGAAGCAGTTTTCAAAAGCTTGGCCAAACATTAATTACTGATCAAAAGTGTTTTTCAAATTAATTAGCCAAACACAAATTGATTCTCACCAAAAGTACTTTTTTGAAAAGCACTTTTGAAAAAAGCACTTCTCAAAATAAGCAGATTTTAGAAGCTTGGCCAAACAGGCTATAAGCGTCATGACAGGGCAAATTGGATGGAGTGATAGTGGTCTAGTGAAATCGATGCACATGCCAGCGCATGTACTGATAAAGAAAGGGGTCTGGTTCCACATGTGAGGTACACGAGACTCTTCTGAGATCAACACTTGTAATTGAGGTAGATGTCTACATGCTTTCGATATTACTGAGAGGATATAGTGGACCTCGACTGGAAGTTGTGAATTGAAGAACCAGATCNTGAGCGTAAAATAAAAATAATTTTAAATATACAAAAAAATCGTAAAAGAAATAGTTAAGTATGTTTAAATTCTAATTCAAAAAGAGTAACTAATTATTAACAACACATAATGTATAATTTATTTATTTTTTACAAAATTTAAATTCAAAAAGAAATTAATTATTACCTAACCTTACTAACTTTGTCCTAAAATGCCAAGTGGCCTATTGTGAGGCTGCCACTTGACTAAATATGGATGCATTTTCTTCTTCTTTTAATAATATATAGAGTAATGCCGTTGTAAATTTATTACCTATTTGTAGGTTATTTTCATAAATCAGATTTGATAACTGTTTTAAAGATTCAAGAACTAATAGCATATGATAGAAGAAATTATAAATAATTATTTGTCGGAAGAGAATTGATAATCCAAAGAAGATGCAGATAATTTGCTTTAGTGTGAAAAAAGAAGAAGATAATTTGGAAAGTTACGAGACATTACACAAGGAAAAGATCAAAAACAAGAAAAGTCAATAAAAAATTTGAAAAGTTACAATATGATTCATAAATACGATATCTTTAATTTTAATAGGATGGTAAAAACTAGAAACAAAAATGAAAAGATAAAACTTAAATTAGTAAAGGATAATTTGGAAAATATAAATTTAGGCTGAGGATAGTTTTGTCTTGAATAAATTAATTTTTTACTTCAGCTTCTGCTTCTTGGAAGAAGCTAGAATTTTCTGTTTCTTCCCAAAAGCAGAAAAATTGCTTTTGCGGCTGGCAAAAAGTACTTTTCTGTATTGGCCAAACAACTCAATTTTTTTAAAAAGTACTTTTTTTTGGAAAAAAAAGTACTTTTGGCCTCCCAGAAGCTTGGCCAAACAAGCTCTAACACTAATTACTGCTCAAAAGTGCTTTTCAAATTAATTAGCCAAACACAAACTGATTCTCACCAAAAGCACTTTTTTGAAAAGTAATTTTGGAAAAAGCACTTCTCAAAATAAGCAGATTTAAGAAGCTTGGCCAAATAGGCTATAATACTACTAATATATAATTAATATTGATGGAGACGCAATTTGATATTCTAGAGTACTAATAGCCTGTTTGACCAAGATGGAAAAATTTGCTTATTTTGAGAAGTGTTTTTTTTTAAAGTACTTTTGGTATGAAGCAGTTTGCAAGTAGTGTTTGTCCAAGCTTTTAAAAAGTGCTTCTAAGTGTATTTTTCTCAAAAGTGCTTCTGGGAAGAAGTTACTTTTTTCTGATTTTCCAAAATTGCTTCTGCTTTTCCTCAAAAACACTTTTTTCTCCTAAAAGCTTGGCCAAACACTTCAACTTTAGAAAAATGACACTTTTTTAAAAAAAAATAATGCTTTTCACCTTGAAGAAGCTTGGCCAAACAGACTATAAGATCAATTAAGTGAAATGTAGAGGAACGGTGTGCCTTATGAAAAAGAGCATTCTTTTTGTTATGATAACAATTATTAGTAATATACAGTAAAATTCTTCCAATTAACCACATGTAATCAAAACTTATTTGAACTGAAGAAAGTTTACTAGTAGTTGATATCATCGAGATTGTCAGCCCCTTATTATGCCTGGGAGAACTTTTTTAACCTACGGAATGATATTAATTGAATCGTTGATATTGAATTTGGAAGACATAAATGAAATATTGATGTTTATTTCGTAAATCAAATTAAATCCAAAAGTGTCAACCCCTTAATTTGTTTGTATTCAGGAAAAGCCATAAGTATATTCTCCCACTAATTTGCTATCCACTAGCATGATTGTATGACAAAGCCGTTTAGTTATTATACATAATCTAATGATAAATTAGTGTTTTTAACGGAATGTTCAGAGCTGGAACTCCACCAGCCTGCTCTTGCACTGAACCATGGGCAAGTCGGCGGTGCATTAATTTAGTTTTAAGATATTACTTCTATGTAGTTTCCACAACTCTCCAATTAGAAATATGATCAAAAGCTAGTCCGAGAACTAGGTGCAGAGTCGGATTTAAGAGTTATAGATTTATGGGTTCAATCTTTAATGTTTTTGGATTGAACCCATTATAGTTTTAAAACTATGAATTTATATCTATTACTTGTTACAAATCTAGCGGATTTTTACATAAATTTGTGCTATGTATCAAAAATACTGAATTCACATAAACTCGACAATAAAAAACTACATTCGCCCCTGAATCCTGATTAGGTGGTACTACTAATTAAATCTAATGGTCGTTTGGTAGGAGGTATTAGAAAAAACAATGCAAGCATTAGCTTTTGGCATTACTAATCTCTTGTTTGTTACATTTTTTCAACCTATGTATAACTAATACAAATATTAATTATACATCATATTTAGTATTATCCTATATTATATATATAACTAATATATAGCAAACCAAGGTATTAGCAATGCAAAGGTTTTTAATACTTACATAAACATGGTTAAAGATATAATTGCCCCTCAAATCCCTCAAAACATATTTTAAATACATTTCGCCATATTTTGTATATTTTTATATTGTAATATTTTAATTAGTGTTTCCCCTTAGCATTCTACTATAACCAAAATAATATCATATTTAATACTAAATTTGATTTTGAATTCGTTCAAAGTATAAATTGAAGTTTTTTATATTTGTTAAAAATCAATCATTTTTTAATAATTGGTATTCTGTCTTATATGTCATAGTAATTAAATTTTTCTTCTCTTTTAATTTTAATATTTCAATTAGTTTTCTCTTTTTGTTTTACTCCCCTGTAAAAAAAAGTTCGCTTCAGAGAGGGTAAAGAATGTGGAGGGGAATAAAACTTTTGCAATAAAAATAGTGTGCTATGAAGGAGATTATGGCACGATGGTATACTCGAAGAGCTTACCAACTGACCACTAGTGGTTTGTATTCAGTGTCTAGCAGCTACAAAGCACTGAAGGAAAACATAATCAGGCTGAGGGAAGCAGAGCTTATATAATATGATGTAATGTTGCCAAGACAAAGAGTGATTACTTGGCTGGCATTTCAAGATAAGCTAATGACTAAAGAAAGACTGTTGATGTTGAACATTCCTATCAGTGGGGACATAAATTGCATACTATGTGATAGTGGAGAACCCGAGACTCACCAGCATCTATTTTGTGGACTGTAGCTAGACCCAGAATATAAGGGTGACATTGCTAAACAGGTCAGGAATAACCATCCCATCCTATACTATTAGCAGGAATTTGCAGTGGATAAAGAACAGGCACGGGAGGCAATTCAGGAAAGAAGTAGCAGCAACAATCATTGGGGCGATAATATACTACACTTGGCAAGCTCGGAATTGGAAGCATTTTAGGAAGTTCAATGTAAATAATGCATTTATAGAGATACAGATTAAGAAGGAACTTAGGGAGAGGATTAACATGCTAGCAGGATCTAGAAGAGCTAGTTGATGCAGAGGATATGTAGTTAGAGTAGCTAAATTCCTAGTCATTGTTTACTTTTCTGAGAGCTAGAGAGAGTCTGATCCTAGTGGATTGGAACATCTGGCTGCTCCTAGGTTTTAAATCGTTTGGTTTTTTATGGTAATATTCACAGATTATTGCCAAAAAAAAATATATTGTACAAAGTAAAGAATGTGGAAGATATTTTTGTAAACAACTAATTTTTTTTAGAAATAATGCAATGCTTTAATACGCCAAACCAAACAGTAGGATAAAAAGTAATCTCAGCTAATTAATGTCAGCATAACTAGTCTTAGCATTATTAATATGCCCGATTCAACACTATTTTTATATCTCCTACCAAAAGACCCCTAACCATGCAACTGGAGAGCTGAACTTTCATCATGCTTTTACTGTGGTTGTCCTCATGACTTGTCACAGGACCTCTGAGTAAGCTTTTTTTTCTTCTTCTTTTTACTCCATACCAACCACAATAGGTTAATAATACTTCATCAATTACAAATTGTAAGTCGGACTCCCGACCTATAAATTAGAAGTGAAGGTATCTAATGAACTATAAACAAGTGTCTCTCATCTTTGAGTATGCTTCTGTCATTAAAATTGCTAAAACTTTGTTTCAAGATTATTTTGCTTGATGTTATACTGAAAATTCCTACATAATGTTATAACTTTATTATATAAGTAATCATTCGAAGAAACTTCTGCTTCTGTCCGTCTTAGATATTTAAAGAGCATATAGTCATCAATTGTATTTCAAGCGGCTCGGTATGTTAAAATTTACATAACCATTTGACCCAAACTCTGACAAGGCAGAATTGACTAAGAATTGGGACAGGTTAAAGCAGAAGATCAATTTAACTTATCTACACTAACATTGCAATTTTCTTTTACACCATCAAATTAACATAACTTGCAATAATATAAAACCTTCTAGAGTAAGTCTAAATTGGTAATAATTTGAAATATAAAGCAAATAATATGTTAGATTACTCTAATAGTGTAAAAGTTCTTTATACTCTCGGTGCATATAATTAAATACAATTCCAAATCGGAAAGAAATACTTACAGTACTTGTAACATGTATTTTCCAAAAGAAACTGAGTCATGGAAAACATGCATTGTTATTGCTGTATAGGTCGAAATCTGTCTCAATACTTCATGCAAAGTGACATCAAGGAAAGAGTGAGCCGAGGTCGACCAAGATATAGCGAGGCCCGTAGTCAGGATGCAAACGATGGTCGATGTCGAGCACCGCCAAAAGAGCTGCAATGACTAGTTTATTAGAATAGGATATCAAAAATAATATTCCATTGGATATTCTCTGCATATGCACTATTAGGGTTTATTGGGGGTATGTCCTATATAAGTAGAAAAAACATCAATGAATAGAGGCATGTAATATTCACTTGAGAAGAACTCCATTCAGAAGAAGATTCTCTCTCTAGCAAAGATACAAACTTTACCTTTTCATCAATATTCTCACTCGCATTATTCCATACTTTTTCATCAGATCCAAGAATAGTTCGAATATTCTAGAATTTATCTGTCATTCATCATTGTCAGGGGGGACAATCATCTAATTCATTCATTATTGGGTGAATCACTCCTCCTGTTTACTTAAATGTCATTTATTGCTAGTTACTCCTTCATTACTGCTCATACGTTTTGGAAATTAAAGGTATGTTAATGTAAATCTCCCCCGAACTCAGTCCCACATTATCCGTACCTTCAAGATCTATATCTAGAGATATTATATCTCCTCTCTTTGTACGCACAAATCTAATATGGTAGGTAATAGAGAAGAAAGAACGAGGATAATGGGCGACCTCACAACCAACCTCTTGAACACCATCAATGAGATTTCTGAAGTAGAGGACGAGGATACAACGCCCAACGTCTCCCTCAGGCAAGGTGGGTTACCCCTCCTCACTGTAGCATTACAAAATCTCTCGATAAAGGAGATTCAACTTCCGTGGTAGAAGAGATGCCACCAACAGTAAAAAGGCTCCTCGAGGCTTGGCTAACTGACACGCTAACCAGCATCCTCCAGAAGCCCACTCAGGATACGATTGCAGAAAATGCAGGGACTTGCATTATACTACCAACGGACGAGCAGCGCGAGTAGTTCCTCCTCCAACGACAGATATTACTCACGTCATTAACAGTACAGGTGACGACACCCTCGCAGCCATTTTGAAAAGGATGGAGGAAATGAAGAATGAGAACAAAGCACTTCGGGACCAAATGAGAGAACACCAGGAAAGGGTCGATAAGATATCGGGTGCCCCAAAGCACTTGCCAAAGAGAGATGCTGGTCGGTTTGTCGAGCTGCCATACCGTGATGACACCGCCCCGCATGCCATACCAAAGACCTTTAAAATGCCACCCTACTTAAAAATATATGATGGTACGATTGATTCCCGAAGACCATGTAACACTCTATGTCACTACCGTGAAAGGCAATGATCTCGCCAAGGAACAAGTATCCTCCATTTTCTTGAAGAAATTCGGCGAAACCCTCACGGGAGGTGCGTTAACATAGTATTCACAATTGCTTGCGCGTTCCATTGCGACCTTCCAAGATATGGCCGACAAGTTCGTAACGGCCCATGCTGGGGCCAAAAAGGCCGAAGCAAGAGTAAATGACATATTTGCTATCAAACAGTCTCCAGGAGAGGGATTGGGGGACCTCCTCGCTCGTTTTAACCGAGTAAGGATGACCTTGCCAAATGTATCGGAAGGAATGGCGGTTGCAGCTTTCCAAAACGGGCTTGGTGATCGGGGCCAACCCTGCACCCCTATAGAGCGGCGAGAGCGGTCGATGCAGCTTTTACCCGAATAGGTCGGGATCAAATCCACAGGGAGCTAGAAGTTGGAGTTGGTTTCCTATCTAAACTAGCAATGTGTAATGCTCTTAATTGCACTTCCAATCATAGTTGTTGTTTTGATTACTTCTAATATTATGCTAACAAGATGCTAAATTAAGCTAAGATTACTTGCTAAAGGGTTGTCTAATAGGTGACGAGGCACTAGGGAAGTGACTTCCCCCTAGGTGAATACTTGACGGGTTCCTAAGTCTAAATCAAAGATATTATGTTTGGGATCGCGATATAGCCGTTGCACGACACTACTCACTCTATACCTCTCGGTAGCTTGAGTGACTTTACCTGAATTGACTTCCTCAAGACCAATTGGGTGTCAAAATTATGCAAGCAACATAGGCTCAAGTCGGGTATTACTATCTCTAGATTTAACCCTTTAATTGGGGCTATCAATCTCTTGAGTACGCCCCAATTTCTTGTTGGACCGATTTCCTAGACTTAAACTCTCTTTATCAAGAAGAGCTCAAGTCACTTAGGCACAAATTACTGTTTGCAACCACTAATCCAACATACAAAACTCAAATCAGTCAAAATATCAACCACCCATAAACATCTAAGCATTAGAATATAAGACCCATCAAATACCCACACTAGGGTTGAGCCACAACCCTAGCTAATGGGTCTAGCTACTCATAATTAGGGAAGAAAACAAGAAATTAGATGAAGAAATAACCATAATAATTAATTACAAACTAAGATAATGAAGATTCAGCGTAATAGTAGCCCAAAATTACTCAAAAAGGAACAAAAGAGTCGTTCACGTGCTCAGCCCCAAGTCAGATTACAAAAGATGATACTAAAAATGTGAAAAGAAGTATTTATACTAGGCCGAATTTTCTGGACAAAAATACCCCTGACGAGGAAGTGCAGTCCGCACAAAATGCATCGCGGACCGCACTGAGGCTTTTTGGCTTGGCTATGCAGTCTTTGGAGTTGGCCACCGCGGACCTCATAAAATGCACCGTGGCCGGGGTGGCTTCAACGCGGTCCGCACAACAACGACCGCGGACCCCATTGGTAATAAATCTCCCAAGTCCCAACTCTCTAAAACTTCATCTTTGCGGACCGCACAATATCGATTGCGGCCGCGGTGAGGCCATTGCGATCCGCACAAACTGCTTTGCGGCCGCATTGCTTGGGTTTCCGGAATAAGCACCTCTCTGAATCTCCTCACTGCGGACCGCACTAAATGGAATGTGGCTGCAGTGGATCTGTTGCATTGTGCTTGGACTTGTCCTTGGTACTTGTGCATGTTTCACTCATTTTTGAGCTTGTTTTGACTAATTGTCACCTTTTGGACCAAACCCTGCAAACAAGTACAACATATAAGCCTTTGGGACTATTTTGTACATATTTTTCATCAAAACTCAAGTAAGAAGAAGTGTAAAATGAATCACAATCCCTAGTTATCAACTCCCCCAAACTTAAGCTTTTGCTTGTCCTCAAGCAAACAAAATAAAACCCACCTCCTTTAGAGTAAATCCAAGAAAATTCAGCTGACCTAACGTGACCTCATCTAGCATCAATTGGGACTAACAATTGCCCTCAACTCAAATGGATCATTAACAACATTCACTCTTTTAAGCACCATGGTTTTAGTGCGACACAAGAGCATCAAGGATTGACTCGACTCATCAAAGAAACTCTTTCTACTATTTTGATCATTGTGGAACCCAAACTCATACATCATCAACTCTCCCTAAGCAAACCTCACTTTTAGATTGTAGTACTCAGAACGAGGATAGTGGAAACACACTCATCTCTCTCAAAGAAAGGTCACAAGTCCGGCTCTAAGTACCATAAGCTTGCCCCTTATGTGAGTCACCACTAATGTAAGCTTCATTCAACTTAAGATCATATAGGGCTTTTGTGGACTCATAGTGAAGGCTTTTGGTTCAGGGTAGGAAATATTTGGTCTAAGTAGGTTCCATCTTCCCTTAAGCACTTCATTTACTCTATTTTGGCACACATTCTCTTGACTTTCTTTTGAGTCATTCACTATTTTTTTCGGGGTTAGAGAGACACACTGTCACTCTTTCTTGTTCATTTCAAACCTTTTTATCCTTTTTAGGCTTTCCACGACTTTCATCATTTTACTTTTGTTCAATCCCTTCATTTTTTCTATATTGCTCATTCTTTTTGACTTTTTGATTTTCTTTCTTTTCATTGTCTTTCCTTTTCTTCATTTTGTAACTTTTTACCACTTTGTTGCATTGCTCGTCTCTCCCCCCAAACTTATGCTTTTGCCATGTTCTAAGGAAAGATTGGGTGCCAAGAGAGGGTATTTTAGAACGGGTAAAGGCTTGTATCGCGGTTTTTGAAAGAAAAGGGTCTATGGCTCAAAAGGGTTGACTAGGGATATTATCATTGGTAGGCTATGGAAGTGTTCAAGACATCATTCGGATCAAGGAGAGCCTATAATCACATCTCAAGTCAAAATTACACTTAGTATTTCGCCTAGACAAACATTCAGGGCAAGTTCTAGACTAATGGCACGGGACTTGGACTTGCAATTCAAATTCTCACCACACAAGCTATAGGATTGCTAAAGAGACAGAATCGGGGGCCCACAACGACCTTAGCTATGATTTGAGCAAAACAATGGTCCCGAAAAACCACTTGATGATTGTCAGCCAACACAAGAGTCTCAAGGTCACAACTTTCACCATCCTATACACAACAATTTATTTTTGACCATAGGATCAAAGGCAAATGTGTTAGGCCCAAGTGAAGCTTTGCTTGAGGCACCACTACTCACTAGCTATTATTTACACAAAAAGAAAAAGAAAACAGACTTAAACCCTTAAGAAGGTTGTCATGCCATCCATCACGGGAAGAGCCACCCGGTTCACACAAATTCCACCTTTGGAAAGAACCGTGGCATTAAGAAAACAAAAGGCTTATTACACCCAAAAACTAAAAATAAGAAGCTATCAAAAAGAAATAAGAAGCTAATGAAAAAGAAAGAACATGCGGAAAGTAAAATGAATATGTACAAGAGGGGATTTAGTCGAATATACATACGGGAGAGTGAATATATACATCAGAAAGTAACTTTATAGACAGATCAAAGTTGCAAAAGTACGAAAAGTGAACTAAAATAGTAAAATTATGTACAGACGAAAAAAGAAAAGCAAAGCATGAAAAGAAAGTAGTGTCATATATACAACCCAATGTTATCAAAATAGGGCTACCCCCTCAAATGAAAGCTAGCATTGTCCTCAATGCTAACTAAACAAAATAAGCTCAATAAAAGATAGAGAGTAAAGAGAAAATTCCCTAATGGCCCTCCGTCTGCATAGGATCATGTGTTTGGGTCCTTGGGTCCTCGGACTGCTCGGGAACCTGTGACTGGATCCCTGTAATCTGTGTCTGCACTGGATCCTGGGCCTGTACTGGGTCCTGGGGCTGGCTAGAGGAACCTCCCTGCGACTCCTCCAACTCTATCACATCATCATCAGCACGGGGAATCACCCTCCTTCTCTTTGCTGGCCTCTCTGTCTCCTGCTCTAGCTCGGGCTGGGCTGCGGGGGTCGGGTCCTACAATAATAGCTTCAAAGGCAAGTTATCAGCCTTCAACTTCTCCACCTCTACCCTCAACTCTTTCACCGACTCCTTGGATGCCCTGGTCTTTCTCAATTTCTTTGTTTCTATGGCGAGCTCCTTCAATGCTTTTCCATGAGAACCCACAACATCCAATAGTAATTGCTGGTTCTCCAGGAGCTTCTTCTGGTTGTACAGAAGCTCCTTGAGGGTGTCCTCCACTGACTGAAGGACCTGTGGTTGAGGTGGTACAGAATGGGTGTCCACCGAGGTAGATAGCACAGACAGCTTTGAAGTGGCCGCCTGCATCCAGTTGTTGATACTGGCAAGGGTTTGGTTCAAGCGGTAAGCAGTCAACGGGTAAGCTGAAGATGAGGGGACATCGGGAACACTAAAGGGACCTGGGGGCATATCTGGGGTAGCTGAAGCAGGCTGAGTAGGAGCTACCACTACTGGCTCTTCAGAGTGGCCAGTAGAAGCGGTGGATTTGCCTTTCGGATCTTTGCCCTTGGGGTTGTCATCACTTTGCAGGCTGTACCAGGAGAAAGGTGCCTTTGGCTTTACCTTCACATCAAACCACCTATTTTCCACCTCTAAGTCATTCAGGTACATAGTCAAGAAACTGGGGAAAGGGTACGACCTATCTCCTTCATTGACCACCCGTGTGATCACCCTAGACATCACATTCCCGACGTTGATCGGGTACCCTGCCATGATAGAAGCTACTAGAATTGCCTGGGAGATCGGAAGAGAGTTTTCATGAGTGGTGGGGTCTAGCCTGCTACACACAAATGTCTCCCACCCTTTGGCTTCGAAGTTCAAGGTTCTCCTCAGAATTTTAACTCCCGCTGTCAACCATGTTGGGGTGGTACCTGGGATTGCCAAATACTCTGCTAACCACGGACGGGCATCCTCCCCCAATGCTACCTTCTCTAAGTACAATGTCTCATCCTCCTCCATGAAGCCCAGGTAGTCATTGATTGTTTTCCCATCAAATTTCACTGTCAGATTTCGCACCTTAGTCACTTTTGTGCCCTTTTTGATGTGGGCAACATTAGTGTAGAACTCCTTGACTAGGTGCTCATTTGCATCCTCACAATTGCTTATGAAGTAGTCCCAGCCCACTCTCTCTCTGAACTGTCTCCTCACATTGGGGTTGTGAGGCAAGAGGTCCCTATCGATGAAAGACCGCTCAGGTATCAATTTCCTCTCGGGCCACCATTCTCTGAACTTGTGGTAGGCCACTTCACTCATAAATCTGTCTTGCCATGCTTCTGGTTTTCTGGTTCTTTCTACTCCTCCCACTTATCACCCCTTCTTCTTCTCCTCCTCCTTCTTCTACGGGACCCTCACCGGATAGTGAAGCTGTAGGTGAGGTAGAATAGGCATTGTCACTGCCTGCAGCTGAGCCCTCAAACGACTCAGAAGATATGTGCACTGATGCTTGGGCAGTGGGGTATCCCTGAGGAGTAGGGTCATCTCTCAGTCTCATCATCTTCGGGAAGTCATCCATATACTCCAGCACTGAGTCAGAATCAGATGCCTCCCGGGAGGGCTCATACTCACTTCCCTTTGAATGGGAAGCATCTCTACAGCAGCCCTTATGGCCTTTCTTGTCGCCTTTATTGCTTGCCGAGCTTGGGGGGTCAACCTTATCTTTCCACGTCCCCTACCCCGGAAGAACTCAACTTTCCCTTTCTGTTTATCGCCTCCACCTCGTGATTTCACCATTATTCTAGCAAAGAGAATACATTCTATTCTGGTTAGTATCCCAGTAACAGATGAAATAGTGCAAAATAAAATTGCAGACAGTCAGAATTGCAGACCGCGGACCGCACAAAATAATGTGCGTCCGTAAAGAAATCACCGCGGACCGCACAAAAAGGCACCGCGGTCCGCACTGAGGTGGGGGTCAGACTACCCACCCTCTGAATCTAGGTACCACGGACCGCAAGAAATATAGTTCGGCCGCGGTGAGGCACCGCGGACTGCACAAAATCCATCGCGGCTGCGGTCCTCAATTTTCCAACTCTCTGAAGTTATACCATCGCGGTCCGCATAAAATGGTATTGCGGACCGCGGTGAGCCAAGAACAGCAGTCAACCTAGGGTTTCAAAAATTCGTCTAATTTTTAGCCTAAAATCACATATTATTGATTCCCTACGTTTTTAATCAACTTTCTTCATTAACTAACTAATTTAAGCAGTATCAAGTAAAACCTACGCTACAATTTAAAGAAAAGGGAAGAAAAAGGAAAAGAAGCTAACAAATTAAAATAAACTAAAACAAAATTAAAGATTAGGAAGAATTTGAAGTACCAGATATGAGATGCACAGAGATGATTTAGAAGCACAGTTTGAATTTTTGCACAGTTAGGGTTTGGATGAACAGTAGTTTTACTAATGAGTGAGCAAAGAGCGAAAAGGGTAAATGAAGCCCTGGGAAACCTATTTATAGAAAATGACCCTGGGACCCACCATACCTACCCATCGCGGATCGCAAAAAATGGTACCGCGGTCCGCGATACTCAAACTCATGAAGCATTGAGGAGGCAACCACTGCGGACCGCACAAAATGCTCCGCGGCCGCAGTTGTCCACCGCGGACCGCACAAAATGCAATGCGGACGCGGTGGCAAACTTCATAGAACCATTGTTTTGCATAAATCATCATTGCGGACCGCGTTGATTTGTTGCCCCCGCACTAAGGTCTTTGCGGCCGCACAAAATGCAATGCGGCTGCAGTGCAAAATTCAGAGAGTGTGCATTTTTCCCAACTTGGTCCTGCACTGCATCAAAACAATCCTACAACATCTCACAACCAGTTAGTCCAAAAATAAATCCTACACTAAAAAGAAAATCAAAGAAAAACAAAAAGAAAGACACATGGGTTTCCTCCCAAGAAGCGTCTGATTTAACGTCGCGGCATGACGCAGGTTACCATCAAATCACTTGAGATGGATCATTGCCACCACGTGGCTGTCATCGATCTTGCCAAGATAGTGCTTGACTCTGTGCCCATTAACCCTGAAGATCTCACCATTTTTGTTTTTCAAGTCAAGTGCACCAAACGGAGTCACAAGCACCACTTCAAAAGGTCCACTCCATTTTGACTTAAGCTTTCGCGGAAACAGACGTAACCGAGAATTGAAAAAGAGAACCAGATCACCCACTTTGAACTCCTTGATACGAGCATACTTGTCATGAAGGTACTTCATCTTGTCCTTGTACAGGGACGAACTAGAGTAGGCATGAAATCGGAATTCATCAAGTTCATTAAGCTGCTCCACACGAAGATTTGCTGCCACATCCCATTCAAGATTCAGTTTCCTCAAAGCCCACATGGCCTTGTGCTCTAACACAACCGAAAGATGGCAAGCTTTCCCAAACACCAACTGGTACGGAGACATACCAATCGGAGTCTTATAAGCAGTCCTATAAGCCCATAGAGCATCATCCAATTTCTTTGACCAATCGGTCCTATTTGAATTGACCGTTTTTGACAGTATACTCTTGATTTCCCTGTTTGAGACTTCAACTTGGCCACTCGCCTGAGGATGATAAGGAGTAGAAATTTTGTGATTGACATCATACTTTGCAAGCAAAGTGTCAAAAGCTCTATTACAAAAATGCGACCCCCCATCACTTATGATTGCACGAGGAGTGCCAAACCTTGTAAAAATGCTCTTTTTGAGAAACGCAACCGCACTTCGGGCCTCATTGTTGGGTAAAGCCACGGCCTCGACCCACTTTGAAACATAGTCAACCGCCACTAGAATGTATGCGTTCCCACATGAGCTTACAAACGAGCCCATGAAATCAATACCCCACACATCAAAAATATCAACTTCTAGAATGGTGTTGAGAGGCATCTCATCTTTCTTCGAAATTCCACTCGCTCTTTGACATTTGTCACACCTCTTCACAAGTTCACTTGCATCTTTATACAAAGTTGGCCAGTAACACCCACAACTAAGAACCTTAGAAGTTGTCCTCGCCCCGCCATGATGGCCACCATAGGGAGAGGAGTGACAAGCCTCTAAGATACTCAACTGCTCCTCCTCTGGAACACACCTTCGGATCACTCAGTCGGTGCAAATCTTGAACAAGTACGGCTCA
>NW_017671756.1:103338-127824 GCF_001879085.1 Nicotiana attenuata
AAAGCTTCTACCAAAGGCACATTAATGGATAAGCTCTTCATCATGTCAATGAACTTTTTAAACTGGTTCTCATTTTTTTGCTTCGCGAGCCTCTGAGGATAGGGTGGAGGTGGCCTTGGTACAGGAGCCTTGGCTTTAGGCACAACCGCTTCAGGCATGTCTATGACGTGTTCCCTAGACGGGTTCACGTCATTCTGAGTTTCCACCTTGGTATCTTTGATATCAATCCTCACTTCTTTATTCACATTCTCATCAATCACATTCTCCACTACCAAAGGGATCTCATCCTCTTGCAACTCAACTTCATCACTCAAAATTTCTTTTTGTTTGGAGGCATTCACATCACCGCCTCACCCACTTCTTGTAATTACTGCCATTGCTTGCCCGGTATGGTTCCCACCCTTCGGGTTGACTACCGTATCACTAGGTAGAGCCCCCTTAGGGCGAGTATTCAAGGACTGTGAGATTTGGCCTAGCTGAACCTCCAAATGTCTGATTGAAGTATTGTGGGATGCTAACTGAGCATCTGAGTCAGCATTCTTTTTCATCATCTGTTCAAACATCATTTCAATTCTCCCCATGTCATTGTTGGATGAACTAGGCCCTTGGGATGGAAATGGGGGTGGATTGCTCGGTTGCTGATACATTGGGGGCCTTTGAAAGCCTTGCCCCCAATTTCCCTGATTGTTGTTTCTACCCCAGTTGTTGTTGTTGTTACCCCAGTTTCTTTGATTGTTCTGATTGTTGTTTTGGTTACCCCAATTAGGATTTTGATTGTTGTTGCCTCAGTTATTGTTGCCTTGTTGTTGAATACTCCAATTATTGTTGCCTTGTTGTTGATTACCCCAATTGCCTTGGGATCTCCACTGTCGTTGTTGGTTGGAAGAATTGCCCCTTTGGCCTTGATAATTGTTCACATACTGCACTTCTTCATTCTGCTCTTCATACCCTTCATCTTGGAACCCGCCACTATCTTGGTTGTATTGATCCGAATTCCCTTGGTTCTGTTGCCCTCTTTGTCTTCTTTTGTTCACTAACATTTTGACACCCTCCATAGCATTAACCAGTCGTGGAGCTTGAACCTGTTGTAACTGTGCCTTTGCTAATTGGTTCATGGTTGTTGTCAGTTCTGCTATTGCCTGCCCATGATCATGGAGCTCCTTGTGCAAATGAATGACCGTGGGGTCATCCTGTGGCACATTGGCTCTACTTTGCCAAGCGGATGAAGTTTCTGCCATCTCATCCAAAATTTCACAAGCTTGATCAGACGGCGTGTTCATGAAGTTGCCCCCAGCTAATTGGTTCACTATGCACTGGTTTGTGGTGTTAATGACTCGGTAGAAGGTCTGTTGTATCATTGCCTCAGTCATATCATTGTTAGGTCATTCCTTAACTATGATCCGGTATCGCTCCCAAATTTCATGTAGTGGTTCATTGGGCTCTTGTTTGAAAGCTAAGATTTCATCCCTCAAGGTTGCCATGTGCCCCGGTGAGAAAAACTTTGCAATAAATTTATCCGCCAACTCATCCCAGGTATGGATGAAATGGTTGGGGAGTCTCTCCAGCCAATCTAGTGCCTTCCCCCGAAGAGAGAAAGGGAATATTCTCAACCACAAAGCATCCTCGGACACGTTGTTTTGCTTGCTCCCCCAGCATGTATCAACAAAACCCTTGAGGTGCTTGTAGGCATTTTGATCGGGAGCACCGATGAAATATCCTCGTTGCTCCAGCAAGGTCAACATCACATTGGTAATTTGGAAATTGCCGCCCGGATCCGGGGTGGGACTTGCACTAGCATATCCTTGATTGGGAAGCACCCAAGGGGCCACTCTTGGAGGTGGTGGGGGAGGTTCTGGAATATTATCATTGGCATTAGCATTGGCCTGGCAGCCTCTCCGTTGTCCTTGAGGTACAAGAGGCACCTCATCCTCACCGATGTCATCAACCTCCTCCCCCGGGATCACATTTCCAAGAGGGTCATTGTTGTTGTTTGCCGCCATTTTGTACCTGGATCGGCGTCACAAAAAAGATTAGTATCACAGAAGGAAGGAAAAACAATACACAAAACTATTTTAGACAGATAGCCAAAACCGTTAGCTCCCCGGCAACGGCGCCAAAAAGGTGATCGGGGCCAACCCTGCACCACTATAGAGCGGCGAGAGCGGTCGATGCAACTTTTACCCGAATAGGTCGGGATCGAATCCACAGGGAGCTAGAAGTTGGAGTTGGTTTCCTATCTAAACTAGCAATGTGTAATGCTCTTAATTGCACTTCCAATCATAGTTGATGGTTTAATTACTTCTAATATTATGCTAACAAGATGCTAAATTAAGCTAAGATTACTTGCTAAAGGGTTGTCTAATAGGTGACGAGGCACTAGGGAAGTGACTTCCCCCTAGGTGAATACTTGACGGGTTCCTAAGTCTAAATAAAAAATATTATGTTTGGGATCGCAATATAGCCGTTGCACGACACTACTCACTCTATACCTCTCGGTATCTTGAGTGACTTTACCCGAATTGACTTCCTCAAGACCAATTGGGTGTTAAAATTAAGCAAGCAACATAGGCTCAAGTCGGGTATTACTATCTCTAGATTTAACCCTTTAATTGGGGATATCAATCTCTTGAGTACGCCCCAATTTCTTGTTGGACTGATTTCCTAGACTTAAACTCTCTTTCTCAAGAAGAGCTCAAGTCACTTAGGCACAAATTAGTGTTTGCAACCACTAATCCAACATACAAAACTCAAATCAGTCAAAATATCAACCACCCATAAACATCTAAGCATTAGAATATAAGACCCATCAAATACCCACACTAGGATTGAGCCACAACCCAAGCTAATGGGTCTAGCTACTCAAAATTACGGAACAAAATAAGAAATTAGATGAAGAAATAACCATAATAATTAATTACAAACTAAGATAATGAAGATTCAGCGTAATAGTAGCCCAAAATTACTCAAAAAGGAATAAAAGAGTCGTTCACGTGCTCAGCCCCAAGTCAGATTACAAAAGATGACCTAAAAATGTGAGAAGAAAGTATTTATACTAGGCAAAATTTTCTGGACAAAAATACCCCTGACGAGGTAGTGTGGTCCGCACAAAATGCATCGCGGACCGCACTGAGGCTTTTTGGCTTGGCTCTGCAGTCTCTGAAGTTGGCCACCGCGGATCGCATAAAATGCACCGGGGCCGCGGTGGCTTCAACGCGGTCCGCACAACAATGACCGCAGACCGCATTGGCAATAAATCTCCCAAGTCCCAACTCTCTGAACTTCATCTTTGTGGACCGCACAATATCGATTGCAGCCGCGGTGAGGCCATTGCGATCCGCACAAACTGCTTTGCGGCTGCATTGCTTGGGTTTCCGGAATAAGCACCTCTCGGAATCTCCTCACTGCGGACCGCACTAAATAGAATGCGGCCGCAGTGGATCTGTTGCACTGTGCTTGGACTTGTTCTTGGTACTTGTGCATGTTTCACTCCTTTTTGAGCTTGTTTTGACTAATTGTCACCTTTTGGACCAAACCCTGCAAACAAGTACAACATGTAAGCCTTTGGGACTATTTTGTACACATTTTTAATCAAAACTCAAGTAAGAAGGAGTGTAAAATGAACCATAATCCCTAGTTATCACTTAGAAGAAATGGTTCAAGGACAACGATAAAATTATTAAGTCGGCTTATGAAGTACGCCCCCCCCCCCCCATCTACTTGGGATGAAATACACAACGCATATTGTGCCGAGGTCCAAGCAGACAAGGACGACCTCAATGGGCCGACTCGTCGATTGACCTCGATACAAACCGAACTCAAAAAAGGAATGAAATCAGGAGAGACCTCGTAGCTCCGCGACCCAACCGGGAACGACATCTGCCATATGTCAGAAGCGCCATTGCGCCCTCCTCCCGCAACAAAGAGGGCCCACCCAGATCAAGGACAGGGTCTTACCAGAGCGAAAGAGGTATGCCCTCTTTGTTATCTGCTCACATTTTTTGTGTCGCCTACAGAAATAGTTTACACCTTGGAGAAGCTCGGAACAAAGGTGCACACAAAAGATGAGGTCAGATCCGAGTGCCAGAATATCGAATGCCCTTTGCGACTTCTACCAAGACAAGACCACAAAACTGAGGATTGCATCGACCTTAGACAGGAGGTCGTAAACATGCTTCGATAGGGACACCTCAAAGAATTGCGAGTGACCGGGGAATGACCAACTTTGCCAGAGGATGCGAACAACATCAGGGACCGGCGAAACCTCCCTCGCCAACCCGCACTGTCCACATGATCATCGACGGCAGTGACGATGCTTCCATCAATAACGTGAAGTTCACCACAACCCACAAGCTCAAACGGTATATCACCACGAACAGTATGACGAGCTCGAAGTGAGTATCATCTTCAATAAGTTAGATACCGACGGTTTGGTTTTCCCTCACGATATGCCCTTGTTATCACTTTACGAATTCTATATGCCAATGTGAGACACATTATGGTAGATGATGGGAGCGGAGTGTGTATTATCCACCCTCGAGTACTTGCAAAAATGAAACTCAAGGATAAGATTGTGTTGCGTTTCATCAGACTAACGGGTTTTAACAATGCAGTTGAGCGAACGTCTGGAGAAATCACACTCCCCGTCATGGCTGGCAGCGTCACTTTGAAAACCACCTTCCACATCATGGACCAAGACATAACGTATAACTCCATAATAGACCGACCATGGATACACACCATGAGTGACATCCCTTCCAACTTATACCAAGTCATCAAATTCCCAACTCCATCAGCATACGAGGGGAGCAATGCACATCTTGGAAATGTTACCGCATCGCATTAGATTGCACACTCAGTCAACAAGTGAAGGACAGAGGAAAAGAGGCATAGAAATCAACAAGGTTGAGCCCCGATATGGTCGAAGCCGTCGAGTCGACCAAAGAAGACCTTGACCCCGTCCAATTAGACAACAATGATCACAGCAAGAAGGCTTACATTTTCGTCAATTCTTAACTACTAACGCGGACTTGTTTGCTTTTAGCCATGCAGATATGCCATGCATTCCAAAGGAAATTGCCACAGACAAATTGAACGTTGATCCATTCCACCCCCAAGCAAGACAGGTCTTGCATAAGTTCAACTCCATAATCAATGATGCAGTATGCGAAGAGGTCGAAAAATTATTGGAGAACACTCCATCAGGGAGTCAAAATACCCCTAATTGGTCGCCAATGTGGTCATGGTGAAAAAGAAAAATGGGAAATGGCGAATATGCGTAGACTTTATAGATTTGAATATAGCATGCCCTAAGGATTCATTTCCATTACCTCATATCGACCAACTCATCGATGCAATGGTCGAGCATGAACTGCTGAGTTTTTTGGACGCCTACTCAGGGTATAATTAGATCCTCATGGAAGAGGAGGATCAGGTTTTCCTTTCATCACCCATCAGGGGAAGTACTGCTACAGAGTCATGCCCTTCAGACTGAAAAACGCAGGGGCAACGTACCAAAGGTTAGTAACAAAGATGTTCAAAGAACATCTCGGTAAAACTATAGAGGTCTACATAGACGACATGCTAGTCAAGTCCAAAAGGAAAGAAGATCACATCGACTACTTGAGAGAAACCTTTGACATACTCAGATAGTACGAAATAAAATTGAACCTCAAAAAGTGTGCATTCGGTGTGGCCTTAGGAAAATTCTTATGTTTTCTCGTGTCACAGCGAGGTATCAAGGTCAACCCCGATCATATCAAAGTCATCGAAGGGATACCAGAGCATTTGACCACCAAAAAATAGGTTCAGAGGTTGACTGCCGTGTCGCCGCCTTTTCAAGATTCATCTCACGATCATCGGATAGGTGTCACAAATTCTTCAGCGTGCTCAACAAAGATAATGGCCTCTAATGGACTTCAGAGTGCGTCCTAGCCCCGAAAGAACTAAAAACATACTTGTTGTCACCACTATTGCTTTCAAAACCAGAGCCGGAGGAACGTCTTCTCGTCTACCTCGCCGTATCCGAAGTGGCTGTGAGCGTAGTCCTGGTCCGAGAAAGCAAAGGTATGCAGTCTCCCATCTATTACATTAGCAAAACCTTAGTCGACGCTGAGACGAGATACCCTCACCTCGAGAAACTGGCTCTAGTTTTGGTCGTAGCTTCACGAAAGCTTAGACCGTATTTCCAATGCCACCTCATCTTGGTCGTTACTACTTTCCCCTTAAGAAGCATTTTGCATAAACATGAGCTATCAGGCAGGTTGGCCAAATGGACCATCGAACTGAGCGAGCACGATGTCACATATCAGCCGCGAACAACTATAAAGTCGCAAGTACTTGCAGACTTCGTCGCCGATTTCAGCGCAAAAATAATGCCTGAACACGAAAGAAAAGCCATCCAAGATTCTCCCCAAACACAAGACCTCTGGGTCCTGTACACTGACGGAGCATCCAATGCGCGGGGATCTGGACTAGGACTCGTACTCAAAGTCCCCAACGGCGAAGTGATTTGCCAATCCATAAGATGCCCGGATATGACTAACAACGAGGCCGTAATTGCAGGGTTAAGGCTAGCTCTTAAATACATGGCAAAACGGTTGAGACTACGCTGCGATTCTCAACTCGTAGTCAATGAAGTCACAGGTTCCAAATCAAGGAACAAAGGTTACAAAAATACCGAACCGAAATCTGCAAGCTGCTGCCCGGATTCAACGAATGTCAACTCGACCAGATCCACCGAGCATTGAATTCTGAGGCGAACGGCCTCGCCAAATTAGCCGCAGCCACCAAAAACATTAAAACCGGAGATAGAAGTGTAGTCCACCTTCTCAACTCATCGATAGATCTATCCGAGGTAAGAACCATAAACCTGACTTGGGAATGGCACAATCGTCTTGTTACATAATGTAGGATGGCGTACTTCCAGTTGATAAAAAAGAGGCCAAGAAATTACGGATGCAAGCAGCCAGGTATAGTATCATTCACAATGATCTGTACAAGAGAAGATATGGCAGCCCTCTAGCGTGCGTGGGCCCAAATCAAACATGGTGCGTCCTCGAAGAGGTCCACGAAGGCCACTACGGAGCTCATTCCGAAAATCGGGCTTTGGTCAGATGCCTCATACGGGTAGGGTATTACTAGCGCACCATGAAAAAAGAGGCCGCAGATTTTGTGAAAAAATGCGAGCAGTGCCAAAAGTACACCCCAATAATCCACCAAGCAGGCAGGCTCCTCCACTCAGTCACTTCCCCTTGGCCGTTCATAAAATAGGGTATGGACAACGTGACCCCCCTCCCGGCGAGGCAAGGTAACGTACGATTTCTTTTGGTTTTAACTGACTATTACTCTAAATGGGTAGAAGCAGGAGCATTCGCCTAAATACGCAAACAGGAAGTGATCGCCTTCATATGGAAAAACATCGTATGACATTTCAGCCTCCCTAAAGAAATCAGTTGCGACAACGGACCCCAATTTACAAGAAAAAAAGTCACCGAGTTTTTTGAGAAATGGCATATCAAAAGAATACTCTCAACACCGTATCACCCCGCGGGTAAGGGGCAAGCGAAGTCCTCCAACAAATCGATACTGAACATCTTGAAGAAAAAACTCGAAGACGCCAAAGGGCTATGGCCGGAATTACTACCAGATGTACTTTAGGCCTATCGAATAATGCCAAAGATGAGCATAGGAGAGACGCCTTACTCATTAGTCTACGGGACTGCTATTGTAGTACCGGTCGAAGTCGAAGATCCCAGTCTAAGATACTCCCATGAGAGCGGGCCGAGGAACGACGAAAGCAGAAGGCAAGAGCTCAACGAAGGGATATGGCCTACATAAGGATGATCGCCCAAAACAACAGGCAGAACGTTATTATAACAAAAAGGCAAAGGTTAGACCACTTAATGTCGGGGACTACGTGCTCAAAGCTAAAATACAAGCAAGCAAAGACCCACGGAAAGGTAAATTGGTAACAAATTGGGACGACCCATACAAAATCACAGCTACAACAAAGGAAGGGTCATTCCAACTAGAAACAATGGAAGGAAAGCTACTACCAAACAACTGGAATATCACCCACCTCAGTACTTCAACTTTTAAGAAAAAGCATCCTCCAAGTCGTACTCTTTATTCCCTCACTTGAGTTTTGTCCCAATTGGGTTTTCTCAAGGAGGTTTTTAATAAGGCGACGAAGGGGACACTCCAGGTTGAAGCGCGAACAGACAGAGGCACAGGATGGCTAGTTTTTTCCTCGACCTCTCAATACTTCTCCTGCTCGACCAATGAAGGGACTAAATAGACCGGAAGTGGGACTGGAACGCCAGCCAACGCTCGAAAAAATATGTAAATTTCTCCAAGTGTATGAACAAAGCACAAATACATGAAGTTTATTTCTATTACTCCAAATGTACAACCAAGGCAATGTTGCCCAAAAGTTCACAACACCTAATCGTCTCTCGGCCACAACTAAGTATAGGTCATATTCGACCTCGTTCGAATCAACAGCTAATCGGCCCACAACCATAACTAAGTATAGGTTATATTCGACCTTGTTCGAATTATCACCTAATTGGCCCATGGCCATAACTAAGCATATTTTATATTCGACCTCATCCGATTCAACACCTAATCGTCCTTCGGCCACACTAAGTATAGGTTATATTTGACCTCGTTTGAATCAACACCTAATCGGCCCACGACCACAACTAATTATAGGTTATATTCGACCTTGTTCGAATCAATACCTAATCAGCCCATAGCCATAACTAAGTATAGGTTATATTCGACCTCATTCGAATCAACATATAATCGGCCTACGACCATAACTAAGTATTGGTTATATTCGACCTCGTTCGAATACAACATATAATCGGCCTACGACCATAACTAAGTATTGGTTATATTCGACCTCGTTCGAATCAACACTTAATCGGCCCATGACCATAACTAACTATTAATTATATTCGACCTCGTTCGAATCAACATCTAATCGGCCCTCGGCCATAAATAAACATACGATATGTTCGACCTCATTCGAACTAACATCTACTGACCCTCAGCCATGATCAAACTTAGGTTTTGTTTCGACCTCATTATTACGACTAAGGAAACCAAGGCAAACAAGCAACAAAAATCAAAAAGCATACAAACTCGAATAGAAGAAAAAGAATCATGTACAAATAACAAAAATTGGCATTTCATACTTAGAATATTATTTACAAAGGTTCTAAAAGACGCCCACAAAAAAGGCACAAGTATGCGGCAAAACAAAAAGAAGGAAAAGAATTGTTACTAATCGCCGCTTAGCCTAGCAGCGCCATCACCATTGCCATCATCGTCATACCAGGCATCCTCTTCAACCCGCATCCTCTTTGTCATCACCATCCTCCGGTGTAGTATGATCGTAGCCACAAGCGACCCGAGCTCTACGTGCCTTAACACGAGCATCCTCGAAGACGGCTTCTGAAACAATTTTGGTACCTATTTGATTTCTAAATATATCCAGCTAAGCCTCAGCGTCAATCCACTCCTCGTACAAATCTCGCGGAATATGAGGAAAAGCAGAAGTGGGTAAGAGGATGGTCGAGCCAGTAACTGCGCATTTTCGGCCTCAAGAGCGGCAACTCGATCCCAAAGTACAGAAGACTCTTTCACTAATTCTACAATCCGTTCGTCAAACCGCTCTACTTTGAGTCTGGCCGTCTCCAAGGCACTCTCCCGCTCAGAACGAAGAACACGGATCGCGATCTCCAACTCCTCCACCTTCCTCATAGCCCCCGACTGAGCTAACTCCGCCTTCTCAAGATCCGATGCCTTCTTGAAGACCTCTCCGCTTAGAGCATCCACTTTGAACTGATCATGTCGCTCAAAGTCACACCACAAATATAGGTAGTGAGGAGATTGAATCAATAATAAAACCCAACGCGAGTCGGGGTCGAATCCTCAGGGAGTTAGAATTGGGACTATGTATATATTTAGTGCAATTGTATGATGTGACTCAAATTACACTTCCACATACTTGCTTGTTGTTTTTACTTCTACTTTAAGCTATTGATTGCAAATATGAAACTAGGAGACAATATTTTTGATTTTGGTTGTTTCTCAAATGATAAATGATCTAGGGTCGTGACTTCCACCTAGGTAGTTACCTAACGGGTTATAAACTCTAGGGCAAGTTTGATTAGTCGGGATTGTAATATAGCAATCACATGCAATTACCCACTCTATACCTCTCGGTAGTTTGAGTGATTTTGCCCAATTCGGCTTTCTCAATTCCAAATGGGTATTGCACAAAACAAGTGATATATGCTCAAGTCGGGTCTTACTATCTCTAGATTTGACCCTTTAATTGGGGCTATTAATTTCTTGATTTCACCCCAATTTCTTGTTAGCCAAGTGTTCCTAGACTTAGTCTCTCTTTCTCAAGTAGATACTAAGTCAAATAGGCATGAATCAATGTTTGCAACCATTAATTGTTGAATTCAAGCATAAACTTGGCTAAATATCACTAATCCAATCACAAACAAGCCCTAAATCAAACACTCACTAAGTACCCACACTAGGGTTGGGCCACAACCCTAGCTAGAAATTTAGCTACTCATGAAAAATGAAGAAATACAAGAAGAAATTAAGATAGAATGCATAATAATTGATTAGAGAAAGAAAATCTAATGTTTAGAAGTTAATCTAATACAAAATTACTCAAAACAGCAAAGAAAAACGGCTCAGGTGCTCTCCCAAAACAAAACTTAACCTAAAAATGACAAAAAAGTTCTATTTATACTAAGTTGATAATATTTGACAAAAATGCCCCTACGAAGGTTGTGCGGCCGCATAATTGTGTGTGCGGTCCGTATAATGAGCTTTTGCAGCCGCACAATTATAGTGCGGTCCGCATTCCTGGAACTTGGGCTTGGCACTTCGGGACTTCTGCAGTCCGCATAAAAATGAGTGCGGTCGCGCTTCTGATTGTGCGGCCGCACAAAACAGTGTGGGCCGCATTCCAGCTTGACTCTAGAATTCCCATCTCTCTAATCTTTGTCTTCAACGGACCGCATAATTCTTAGTGCGGCCGCACTTGTCCTTCTGCGGCCACACAATTATGGTGCGGTCCGCATACCTTCAGCCTTCCAAAAATCCAACTCTCTGAATCTCCTTATTTGCGGCCGCACATTAATTATGCGGTCCGCACTGTAGGCCTTTTTGCCCTGTTTTGGTTCTTGTTCACTTTTGACTCCTTTATGAGTTGATTTTGACTTCTTTGGCTCGTTTCCTAATATTCCTGTACAAAAGCACATTTCTTTAGTTCTTGGGAATACCTTTAAGCATTTTTGAGCTAAAAATCAAGTAAAAGAGAGCATATAAGCCGTCAAAAATCCTACTTATCAACTGACACACCTCAAGCTCGGTGCGCAGTGAGATAACTTGGCTTGGAGATTGTCACATTGGGCTTCGGCCGCCCTGCTAACCTCAAATTCTTCTTCTTTATCTCCTAGCGACCCCTCGAGAATGCTGCATTTTTCGATGACTCTCACCAGCTCGGCATCCTTCTCCTTCAGTTCATCTCGGAGAGCCTGGAAATTGGCGCTCTTACCAAACCATCTACAGATCTCGCGGTACTTGCCATGGTACTTGCGGTATTTCCGCTCCGTCTTCAAAAAGATAGCCTTACGCCTCTCATCTCTTCGAGCGCTTTCAATCTCCAAAATCATAGTCTGAAAAAGAAAGAAAAAGAAAATGGAAAGTAAGAACAAAGCCTAAACTTGACGAACAAAAATAAAGGAAGTCGAAAAGCTTACCCTAGAGCGAGGCCGGCTATGCTCCTTGATAAGGTAGCATCATCCAGCTTTTCAAGGGTTTTACCCTCCACATCGGAATAGAAGGGACCAAGAGAAGGAACTAAGTTCTCCGTATCTACCAATAAATCTCGATCTATAGGGATCGCGATGGTCCGCGTGGACCCCTTCAGTCTCACTTCGAGTCAGGTAAATCATTCCCCCATCATCCTCACCTCTTCGACATCAAGATCAGAGCTCGTCTCATAGCCATCCTCGGCAATGCCTTTACCCCTCCCATCAGTCGACGAAGAAGGAACGTCAACCGGTCGCGAGGCCGACGGCTCATCCTGTCGTAAAGAATCAGAAACCCTCGCAGACGGCCCGACCCTTCAGCTTCCATCATGGTTTCGAGAAGAGACATACCCTCTATGGCCTCAGCCGATGGCGAAACCTCGGATGATAACTTGGCGTCATCTTCAAGCTCTATGGTCGCCATTTCACGGATGACGAGGTCACCCCTTACTGATTCCCCATCCCGAGAAACTCCATCGACGACGTCCATCGATCTTCTCTTAAGGGGGACCAAATTCTCATCGCTTGACGACGATCCCCCTTCCTCGTCCACTAGATGATGCAAAGGGGAAGCCGAAAGCTCCACTGTCGAGATATCCGCATGTGGAGAAGAAATTGATACGGGGGACGCAATAGGTGTGGCCAATGAACGAGTAGACCTGGCCGCGGTGGAAGAACGAGCAGAAGCAGATGACCGAGCATGCCTAGCCGCAGTCACAATAGGAACAGATTCCGAAGAAGAAGCATCCTTCCTCTTACGAAACGTAGGAGGAGGAGCCTTCGGCCGCCTCGAAGATCCTCGAACTAAAAAAGAAAGATCGAAGGTTGTCACTACGTATACTAAACTATAGTGAGCAAGCGACCATGAGGTCAAAACAGTATAGATAAAAAACAGATGAACTCACCAGCCAAGTAAGGTGCAGGCTCGAACTTCTTAAGAAAGGCCGACCACTCACAAATCCCCAAAGTGTGAATCAAAACCTGGCTAACACAATCATGAATGTCCCCAACCGAAGGAGGGTCATAGTTTTGGCCGCATGAAGAAGAGGCAGAATTTCAAACTACGACTAATAAAGGCAAATCAAACGCTTGGCAGAAAATAGGTACTTATGGGCGTAATTCCAAGTCTCAGGGAAGCCGATCGTGTTGGCCACGTCTTCGATTTTGACGAAAAAATAGTTGAGCCAGAACTGATGATTTGCCTTGTCATCCATATTCACCACCAGACATTTACTTCCTCGGCGGCAAAGGTGCAACATCGTCCCCTATAGAAACTAGGGACGAAGAGATGCATCAGATGGCGGAGTGTGACCCCGACCCCGGCCAACTCCGCATATTTTGTAAACGTCCTAATGATTTTGTATATGTATAGAGAGAGTTGGGCTGGGCAAATACTGTAATAGCGGCAAAATTCCTCCGCTAATGGGAGAATAAGAAAGGTATAGCCAACATAGAAAGGATATGCATAGAACGCGCAATACCCGGGGCGGTGTATTTGTACCACGTCATGCCCTGCTGGGACTAGATGGATGTGGGCAGGAATGTTGAACTTTTCCCTAAGCTCAGCTAGGGCGGCCTCTTCCATCGCTGACTCCGAGACCTCAGGCTCACCTTCAGGTGCCTTCGAAAAGACGGACCTAACTTTTACACTACGAGGAATTATTTCCTCCACCGTAGGAAAATTCTCGTCTTCAATGGCGACAGAGACACCATCAACATGAGGGGGCATAAGCACCGCTAAAGGGATAGGGTCAGTTGCGATACCGGAACTAGAGGATACATTAGCCATGTTGTTAAGAGAATATATTCAAGTAATGAAGTGTTAGAAGCAGTGAGAATCACTAAAACCAGCAAGAAAATGTGCGACAATGGAGGAAGAAGAAGAAGAAGAAGGCAAAGGATTTTGATAAGAAGAGCAAGTAGAGGGCAAATAAATGCCATTACATCCCTATTTATAAGAGTACGGGCATCAAAACCAAGGGATTATGCCATCATTACCTGGCAGCGAAATCGAAACAGCAGCCCCAACTAACAGTCGCACGGGAAATGATACAAAGCATTAGGAAAATGCGTCGTAATGACGCATGATGCCATGACGTCATCCTGAAGCAGAAACGATGTGAACCCGAAAGTCGTGGCTTGCGAAAGGTCACATCGTCACCTCGTCTAAAACATCGTTGCTCGACCTACTCGTCCAATTTTGCCAACCACGATAAATAGAATTCACACATCAAGGCCGTCTGGGGTCAGCCTTAATAAGCGGAGGGACTAACTGTATAGGTCGAAATCTATCTCAGTACTTAATGGAAAGTGACGTCAAGGAAAGAGTGAGCCAAGGCCGACCAAGAAATAGCGAGGCATGTGGTCAAGATGCAAATGATGGTCGATGTCGAGCACCGTAAAAAGAGCTGCAATGGCTAGTTTATTATAATAGGATATCAAAGAGAATATTTCATTGGATATTCTCTGTATATGCACTATCAGGGTTTATTGGGGGTATGTCCCATATAAATAGAAAAAATATCAATGAATAGGGGATGTAATATTCACTTGAGAAGAATACTTTTCAAAAGGAGATTCTCTCTCTAGCAAAGATACAAACTTTACTTTTTCATCAATATTCTCACTCGCATTATTTCATACTTTTCCATCAGATCCAAGAATAGTCCGAATATTCTAGGATTTATCTGTCATTCATCATTTTCAGGGGGAACAATCATCTAATTCATTCATTATTGGGTGAATTACTCCTCCTATTTACTTAAATGTAATTTATTGCTATTTATTGCTAGTTACTCCTTCATTATTGCTCATACCTTTTGGAATATTAAACGTATGTTAATGTCAGCCCCCCCAGAACTCAGTCCCACATTATCCGTGCTTTCGAGATCTATATCTAGAGATATTATCATTAACTAGGTTTAATCCTTCATTACATAAAATATAATAGTTTAACTGAAAGTTAATACTTTTTGGTCAAACAATTGCATTAAGACAGATGAACGTACAACAGTTGGGAATGCACACTTGTTCAATAGAAATACAAGCTTAACTAGTATAAATTAAAGGGGGGGGGGGGGAGGAAGACGGCGAAGAGGAGAAGTATGTTTGTGATCCATACTAGAAATGCTATGGAGCCAATTTAGAAAAAGCCAAAGGAGGTATCTTGAAATTGAAAAGCCAACAAGGAATGTAAATATATGTAGCCATGTGAGGACAGTACCTTGGATAAGCAAAGAATTCTACACATTCAGCAATTGATCTTTCGAATTGAAAACCAGGAATGCAGTTATTCCTCACATCAAGTACTCCATTTCTTATCAAACTCAAACAATTTGGTCCAACTCCTGTAAAATAGTCAGACAATGATAAATTAGCCAAATTTCTCAGGGCACAAATCACATCCGGCACTATCCCATACAACTTATTTCCAGCAAAATTCAATACTTCACTATCCAGCGAAATTCAACTTATTTCCAGCAAAAAATGCTGGGAAGGATCACAAGTCGGACAACAAAATTACTCTCATATGCAGGAACGATTGCTCAAGAATGTCCTATTCTCTATCCAGATTTATTGGTCGCATATATTTGTACTACCTACTAAAGTGATAAAGCTAATCAAAGCAACATGTAGAAGGTTTCTCTGGGTCGGAGGTGTGGAGCTAACAAAGAAAGTCTACTTGCTTGGGACAAAATTTTCTATCCTACCAGTGCTGGTGGACTGAACATCCTTGATATTGTTGTATGGAACAGAGTAGCTATTATCAAGTTACTCTAGAATATATATTATAAAAAGGATAAACTCTGGTCGAAGTGGGTCCACAATTACTACATTAAAGGGGGATAAGTGTGGGGAGTTGTTCCTAAACAAGCATCTTGGATGGTTCAAAAGATTATGAAGATCCAAAGATATATTCATCAAAGCTGGGATCGGTGAAGGAGACCTGCAGAGCATGCTTATTTTATCAATAAAGAATATGTATGTGCTGATGAAAGGTGACTTTTCCAAAAGTACAATGGAAGAAATTGGTGTGCAATAATTTTGGAGATCCAAAGTGGATTTTCATCCTCAAATTAGCAGCTCATGGTAGACTGGCTACAAAAGACAGGTTGATGCAATGGGGGATTACTGATACTCAAGTGTGTCCACTATGTACTTCGCAGTTTGAAAGTATATCTCATCTCTTATTTAAGTGTGAGATATCTGCAAAAGCGTGGAATCAACTGCTTAAATGGCAAAAGATTGCTAGAACTGCTATGTATTGGGCAGGGGAACTAAATTGGGCGGAGAACCATGCCAAAGGGAGAAATGCAAGTGCTAAAATTTATAGGATGACCTTGGTTGCATGCATATATTGGATTGAGAGGAATCACAAGGTTTTTTAAGATAAACAAACATATCACAAGAGCATTGTCAGGAAAATAATCCAAGAAGTTTTTTATAGAAGATCACAAAGGAGAAGACTTACTATAGAGCTTGAAAACTTGAACTTTTATCCTTCTTAGTATAAAAGAAGACTTACTTCTGTTTCGGACCTGTAGGTTAGTAGATTTAATCGTGATAGAAGCTAGCTTTGCATAATGCAGATACGTTGGTTAAACTAAACTGCATTTTTTTGTTTCTTATGCACATATTGCTCTTTGGTAATAAAAAATTTTTATCTACCAAACAAAATTGATATGTGTTCGGATATGCATTTTACTTGAAAAAAATATTACAATTTTGTGAGAAGAAATATTATTTACTTGAAAAAGAAGTAATTATTTTTTCAAATTTAAAACTCATCTTTAAAATCATTTGATACTCATTTTCCAACCATCAAGGAAATGTATAATCAAACAATGTGTTGAAGATGAGATTCGGAAAAAAAAATTGTATGTACCAACCGTTTATTTAGTCGATGCTTCTTTTTCCTTTGATGGAGAAGTAGTAGTTACTTCTCTCTCCCTTCACCACCCCCATGGGGATGGTCTACATGGTTCATAACTACTCATCTTACTACAGGACGCTTACCTAGCCAATGCTTAGATCCGGCTCTACCCAAACATTTCTGGTTCACCCCAACATTCCTCACTTGTCCGACTGTTGCTGAGCAGTTTTGGATATCAAATGGACCTCCCCAGAAGGTAATTTTAATGTGCCCGATTTCCCCTCTTTTGCAATCAGTTTCGCTACAGCACCCGCTGCTCTAGCTAATTGTCCACCCTTTCCAAGTGTGATTTCTATGTTATGTATGGTCGTGCCTAAGGGCATAACGGTTGAAGTAGATTCTTCTTAAGACAAAATTATCTCGAAATTTCAGCACTAACTTAGTCTAATATGCCCTTTAAATTAATACTGTAGTTAATTAATATTGACGACGACTCAATCAAAAACTCACGTTCTTTTTCTCTTTGTTTTTTCACCTTTTCTCAGATATGCTTTGTGTTAGAAGTTATTGGACAAGAAAACTTCTATCCCGGGCACACACAATGGAATCGTAGACAATCCAGTAATATAATTCATTAACAATGTAGAGGTACGTACAAAGCACCTTATCTCCTGAGCTGACTTATGAAAAAGGTGCAATACCCCAAATATGATGATAATACACACATTTTTCGATTAATTAAAACTTCACATATTTGAAATAATTAAAGAGAATATTACTAGCTAATATTCAAGAGATTTATTACTATACTTCCTTTTCTATGACAGGGAGATGTTATTTCACCCCCAAGTATGAAATAGGGATAATGCATAAAATCCTCCTCGACCTATGACCATATTACCAACTACACACTTTGTCTTTCGGGTGTCCTATTACCCCCCCCCCCCCCTCCAAACTATTCTAAAGTGTAATAAACACCACCCTAAGTGCTGACGTGGCATAGAGAGTGTTCACACTCTCTTAAGGGCAAGTGGAAGCTACAAAAATAATTTTAAAATTGATTAACAAGTACAAGTGTCATCTTTTGATTGGACATTACATAATTAATTACATCTAATTAACTAGTCACCTTCGTGTTCTAAACTTCTTCTCGCACGAACAGGGGGAAATCGTTTCAATGGCAAAATGCCAGAGCGAAAATCCAATACAACGCAAAATCAACCCAGAAATCAAAAGCAGATATGTTTAATAACAGAAACAGAGCTACAACTAGAAGGAGCAACGAGCATGATTCGGTAAGAACCTACGGACAACCAATATGGTCAACAACAATGGAGTTTCGCCGGAGCAAGGGTCTTCATCTGAGTTTCGTTCTCCGGTTAGATCTAACAATATCAAACAAGTATTATATAAAACTCATCAAATGAGGCTTTTGACTTTTGGCTGGACATGGTAATGAAGGTCTGCAAATAGGAAAATAATGAAGAATGAGAAAATGGTGGAAAAAAGTGTTTAAGTAAGAAATACACATTTTAGGCGTGTGTATTTCACCACCTTGCACACATCTGGTTGTAGCTTTTTAAGAGGTAAATTATTTTATTTTAAAATAGTTTAGGGGGTAATAGGACCCCCGAAAAGAAAATTGTGTAGTTGGTAATATGGTAATAGGCCGGGGAGGATTTTATGCATTATCTAATTAACCCCAAAAAACTACCAAAGAAAGCTGGCAAATGAAGGTATTAATAAAACTAACCGTTAACATATGATTATTGTCAAAGAGATCGAGAAAGATGTCGAGTGTGTTAGTATACTGTATTTATAAAATAATTCTGGAGAAAATAATATATAAACAGAAATATAAACGAAACAGAAGTTAATCCGAGCCCATTGAATTCACAGTATTTCCTTAAGGAATTTAACACCCTCCTAGTACCCAAATTATTTTCTCCCAGGATAGAACGAATTACACACTGGTGTAGTGGTACTTCAAACCCCAGTGTTTCAGCAAACACAAAGTTTGGTAGCAAATCACTCTTACTGTTGCTTTCTTTGAAGTTAAAACAATGCAGAAGAAAGGAGGAGAACTCAGAAAATCGTATGAAAAATCTGAGTGAATGGACCGGTATTTATAGCCAATGTTGAGTTCAAAACTGAAGAGGTACAACTCTTCAGAATGGTTGTTTATGTAAAATGGCCATAACATAAATGCCATAACATAAATGGCTATTTACGCAACAATAAACCGGGAATTGAACAGGGAGGTTAATTTTCAGTTACAAAATCGAAAAATTGAAAACGGATAATGGAAAAAAAATATTTAATATTTCCGTTGGATTTAATATTAATATTCCGTTGGATTTATGTTAATATTTGCTATTAACAAATAAATTTGGTCCAAAAAATTAATCTATCAATCATTTGACCAAATCTGAATCTGAATCCGAATCCGAAGCCGAAGCCGAGCCGAGCGAGCTACAACGACAATGGCGCGAGGCTTGCCTTCTTCTTAACTCTTTAAGAGCTAGAAGAAAATTGTATAGATACCCATCAAAAACCTTTTTCTCTTGCAATATGGGACAATGTCCCTTTGTCAAGGATGAAATCTCAAATGAAACTCAAATATTTCATATTCTCTCCATTTCCCATTCATCCTCTTTTAAGCCTAATTTAGCTTAAAACCTTAACAATCCCCCACATGAATGGGGAATGGCTATATCACCGAAATATGCATGAAAAACTGTGTGATTTACAAGCAAGGATTAATTGCATCTGGATAAGTAGTTTTCCCTTTGAACTTTTCGTAGTGAACTTATGTCGGATATACTCGGTCAATCGGTAGATTTGATATCTTTGAACAGTCAAACTTTGGTGTATACCTAGATAACCATAAGTCACACAACCAAACCTTAACCGTCTTTGGTTCTCATTGTTGTGTTCGTTTCAGCCATGAATATTGCCTGGTTTCATAAGTGTGAAAAGAACTGGCCTTATAAAATTCTCCTTGAAGCGGCTAACACTTCACACTTACATAGGTGATTCCTAAACGTGTCATCCCGTAGATACACTATTTGATATACTCCGTATCAAATTTAGAAATTATTAAAAAGCCTTAATGCTTTATCCTTGGCACTGAACATTGTCCCATCACGAGAACGGACCAAAATTTTGGTTGACAATGTAGAACCGTCATTAATGACTTTGTTTGATCTCCTTGAACCTAGATCATGGGATCTCCAGTCTTCTAGGTAGAGTAACCGCCACAATGACTTTTTCTCGGCCATAGTCTCATTCCCCTCGATGATTTCTCAACTACCTCTCTAGTTAGGCCTTTTGTAAGTGGATCCGACACATTATCACTTTACTTTACATAGTAAATCATGATAATTCCTCTAGAGAGTATTTGCCTAACGGTTTTATGTCTTCGTCATATATGACGAGATTTACCATTATACATAACGCTCCCAGCCCTTCCAATTGCCGCTTGACTATATCAATGTATGCATATTGGTGCCAACGAATTAGGCCAAAATGGAATGTCTTCCAAGAAATTCCAGAGCCATTCAGCTTCTTTACCGACTTTATCTAAGGCTATCAGCTCAGCCTCCATTGTAGAGCGGGCAATACAAGTTTGTTTGGATGACTTCCAAGATATCGCTCCTCTACCAATAGTGAATACATATCCACTTGTGGACTTAGAATCAGTTGAACCGGTGATCCAATTTGCATCACAGTATCCCTCAATGGCTGTAGGATATTTACTGTAGTGCAAAGCAAAGCCCTGGGTATGTTCTAAATATCCCAAAACTCGTTTCATTGCCATCCAATGAGATTGACCTAGATTGCTCGTGTATCGACTCAATTTACTTATAGCACAAGCTATATTTGTTCGTGTACAATTCATGATATACATTAAGCATCCCAACACACGAGCATAATCCAATTGTGATATGCTTTAGCCTTTGTTCTTTGCTAATGCAAGATTCACGTCAATTGGAGTCTTTGCAACTTTAAACCCTAAGTACTTGAATTTTTCAAGTACTATCTTAATATAATGAGATTGTTACAATGCCAGACCTTGAGGGGTCTTATGGATCTTATCCTCAGAATTAAATTAGCAACTCCAAAGTCCTTCATATCAAACTTGCCAGTTAGCATACGCTTAGGCGCATTTATGTTGGCAATATCATTACTCATTATAAGCATATCATCCACATATAAGCTGTTATGGCCCAACCTCGGGGAGCGCGACTCAGTGAACCCGGTCGAGCAAGCCTATCTAGTCTTTCCCACCCGACTCATTCATGATCCGAAAAGGGAACGTATCACCATTTGTTAAACAGGGGAGAGATCAGTTATATAAATATGAAAACGTTACTAGTCAATTTTTACTCAAACGCCATAGGCCATAATTAAGTTTCCAAAGGTACATACTGTTTACAATCTAGTGGAAGAGTTTCAAAATAGAATGTGATCCAAAGCCATCCCGACACCCATACATGACCCACGTAAATGTCTACGGAGCCTCTAAGGATACAAAAGATCAACATGACAATGCCGGCAACAAGGCCCCGGTTATACCTCAAAATATGGTAATTTACACAAAAGAAGGACTACACAACCCCTGGGAGTAATGGGGGCTCACCAAGACTGCTGCAAGGAGAGAAAGAGAGCACCACTATCTGCGATCGGCGCTATCTGCGATGGAACCACCTACATCAATTCAAAGATGTAGCGCCCCCGGAAAAAGGGGAGTTAGTACTGTCGAATAGTACTAGTATGTGAGGCAAACACAAATCTTATTAGAATGAACTGTGAAACAAACAGAAGGTAGTTACAAAAATCAACAAGTACCTCATAGAACTACAAGAAACCACCAAATAAGGATCACATAGTTCCGGTTCATTCTTTCCGTCTCTTTTAGGTTATTGATCATTAGAGCCAAGTGCCACAACTTATAATGCCACCGTGTTTTTACACGGAGTCCGGTCTCGGCCCGAGCGGATAAGCCATCCCAAGTGAGACATATCCAAATTCATAATGATAATAGAAGTCCAACATAAATGCCACCATGTGTACAGCATGGCGTCCGATCTTGGCCCGATCGGCTAAGCCATCTTACTTGGGACATAACCTCTTTTAATTATCCATTTCATTTATATTTCTTTCCATCTTTCATTACTTGACACAAGCAACCCCATTTATTAAGTAGTTCTTGGCACTTGGACACGTTTTATAATTCAAGTCTTTCCCTTTATTATTTTCCCAAATATCGTCAATATCCATGTCAACAAGTGTTATCATATAAGGCATGCACACATAAGGAAAGAAGAGAAAACAAAAGGAAAGCTTGGAGAACGTAATGACATTTTCAAATAGCATGATTTCAGGGCAACACATAGAACAATTATGGAACATAAATCTTTCACCCCAATACATAAAGGCAAACCATTTAGTATGATCAATTCAGAACTCACGCCAATTATTTGGACACCAAGAGTTCAATTCTAAGAAGAAGAGGGTTAGCCATACATACCTCATTTGAGTCTTTCCCTAATTCGTACGACAAGTTCCAGAACCTTTAGCACCTTCAATCTATTTAACAATGTAGCACAATTGAACTCATTATTAGGAAATTGATCGTAGCCCTAGCTCACTTGAGCATTACATCAAACATTATGTGTCTGTCGGGGTCCATGGCCCTTTTTTAGTGGAAGATTTTCCCAACCCATTCCCTAATCTTTCTTATATTTGTCTTAGCATTCCCCCACATACCTTAGGATCACATGCATGCAAGGTAACCATTATAATCCCCATGAATTACCTCACTAAAGGTCCATTTTAGCTACAATAGGGAATTGAGAGCTTAGGTGATAGAAGCTTACCTCTTGGAGGGAGACCTAGGTGCCTTGTTTGTTAATCTTTAAGATGCTTAGGCTAGGATTTGATGAAAAATGGATGGAGACCCCTTCCCCTCTCTTTGATCCTCCTCTCTTACTCTAATTATCAGAGAAAATATGCTGAAAATGGCCTAAGGGGGGTGCTTTAACGGAATGGGGTCGGGTTTTAAATTAAGAAAATTGGTGCCCCGATACGGGTTTGCGGTCGCATATGCAACCGCATAATGGTTATGCGGTAGAGCCTCAGGAAGTTAAGTTTTCTGTCCGAGTATGCGATCGGTATGCAGTCTGCATATCTGTTCTGCGATCACATAATGCACCGCAGAACTTACCTTCGCAAAAATTCAAGGCAGATATGCTAACAATATGCGGCCCGCATAGCGATTATGTGATCACAAAATTGGGCCGCATACCTGGCCTCAAAATTGGCCAACTTTCTATTTCACTGCGGCCATTATGCCATCCGCAAAGCTATTATGCGGCCGCATAATGGGCCGCTGAAACGCATTCTTTTGGGAAACTTTTTCCTCTAAGTCTGTAGGGTATTGTTCAATCCAAAAAGTCCGAATCTACTATAACAACGGAAGAATCCAACTCGGCACCATGAAATCACGAGTTTATGGTTAAGAATTTCACGGGTCCTTACATCAGCAAATAATGACTATGTGATTTGGAACATTTTTAATGTACACACATTTATCATATTCATTTATCTTAAAATCATTTGACAACATTGTTTGGTCAAATTTCGCATGCCATTATTTGGGTGCTTGTTTTAGTCCGTAAAGGGACTTAACAAGTCTACATACCTTCTTTTCTTTACTTGGAACCACAAACCCTTCAGGTTGTTCCATGTAGATTTCTTCCTCCAAATCTCCATTCAAGAAAGCCGTCTTAACGTCCATTTGATGAATTTCAAGACCATACATTGTATCTAATTCTACTAACATCTGTATGGACGTAATTCTTGTAACTGGAGAGTATGTATCAAAGTAGTTAAGACCTTCTCGTTGTCTATACCCTTTGACTACAAGTCTTGCCTTAAATTTATCAATAGTGCCATCATCTTTCATTTTTCTTTTAAAAATCCATTTAGAACCCAAAGGTTATTTCCAGGAGGAAGATCAACCAATTATCATGTATGGTTGTTCAATATGGATTCTATTTCACTATTGACTGCCTCTTTCCAAAGCAATGATTTCGAAGAAGACATAGCTTCTTTAAATGTTCGAGGCTCATTTTAAACTAAGAAAGTCACAAAATCTGGTCCAAATGAAGTAGACGTTCTTTGACGTTTACTACGTCTTGGATCCTCCTGAATTAATGTACTTTTTTTTGTTTCTTCCCGAGGTCGTTTAGATCCTTCACCAATCGACTCACATTCCTTTTTATACGGATATATATTTTCAAAAAACTCAGCATTATCTGATTCTATAACCGTATATTATGAATGTCGGGATTTTCTTATTTATGAACCAGAAATCAATATGCTTTACTATTGGTCGCATATCTTATGAAAACACAGTCAACGGTTTTCAATCCTATTTTTACCCTTTTGGGTTTAGGAACTTGCACTTTTGCCAAACACCCCCACACTTTAAAATGATTCAAGTTGGGCTTCCTTCCTTTCCATTTTTCATAGGGAATGGATTGTGTTTTTCTATGGGGTAGATTTTGTATCCGGTTAGCCATAAGAACGGCTTCCCCCCACAAGTTCTGTGGCAAACCAGAACTTAACAACAATGTGTTCATCATCTCCTTTAATGAACGATTCTTTCTTTCCGCAATCCCATTGGATTGGGGAGTGTAAGGGGTCGTTCTTCGATGAATAATTCCATATTCTAAACTATATTTTTTCTAAAAGGTAGAA